>NC_138771.1:19489611-19566443 GCF_965119305.1 Pelophylax lessonae | reverse complement strand
CAGATGTGCCTTATGGCCGGCCACAATAAAAGGCCACTCTAAAATGTGCAGTTTTACTGTGTTGGGGGGGGGGGGGGGACTGTGTAATGTAAAGGGTGCCATGTGTAATGTAAAGGGTTCCATGGTGGGGGGGAGGGGACTGTGTAATGTAAAGGGTTCCATGTGTAATGTAAAGGGTTCCATGGGGGGGGGGCGGGGACTGTGTAATGTAAAGGGTGCCATGTGTAATGTAAAGGGTTCCATGGGGGGGGGGGGGCGGGGACCGTGTAATGTAAAGGGTGCCATGTGTAATGTAAAGGGTTCCATGGTGGGGGGGAGGGGACTGTGTAATGTAAAGGGTTCCATGTGTAATGTAAAGGGTTCCATGGGGGGGGCGGGGACTGTGTAATGTAAAGGGTTCCATGTGTAATGTAAAGGGTTCCATGGGGGGGGGGCGGGGACTGTGTAATGTAAAGGGTTCCATGTGTAATGTAAAGGGTTCCATGGGGGGGGGGCGGGGACTGTGTAATGTAAAGGGTTCCATGTGTAATGTAAAGGGTTCCATGGGGGGGGGGGCGGGGACTGTGTAATGTAAAGGGTTCCATGTGTAATGTAAAGGGTTCCATGGGGGGGGGGGCGGGGACTGTGTAATGTAAAGGTGCCATGTGTAATGTAAAGGGTTCCATGGTGGGGGGGAGGGGACTGTGTAATGTAAAGGGTTCCACCAGTAAGTATCTGGTGTGACCACCATTTGCCTCACTCCTTCTATATAGGATCACAGGTCTCTGAGATCATTTCACAAGCCCATCCCCCATACAGTTAGAAAACACTCCCTAAGCTTACATTGAAGCCTTTAATCAACCCTGTGTTAACCCCTTCCCTGCCAGTGTCATTATTACAGTAACAGCGCAGATTTTTAGCACTGATTACTGTAGTAATGTCACTGATTCCCCCCCCCCTCCCCAAAAAGTGTCATAAATGTCAGTCAGGGGTCCGATCGGTTTGCCGCAGTCCCGCTAAAAATCGCAGATCGCCGCCATTACTAGAAAGAGAACAAAAAAAAAAAAAAAACATAAAAATGACATAAATCTTCCCCGTAGTTTGTAGAAGCAAAAACCTTTGTGCAGACCAATCAAAATACGTTTATTGCTATTTTATTTTATTTATTTATTTTTTTTAACCAAAATATGTAGCAGAAAACAAATTGGCCTAAAATGTTAAAAAAAAAATTGATTTTTAATTTTTTTTTTTGTTTTGGGAATGTTATATAGCAGAATGTGAAAAATATTATTATTTTTTTTTTGTTTTAGAGCACAAAAAATAAAAAATAAAAAAATCGAAGAGGTGATCAAATACCACCAAAAGAAAGCTCTGTTTGTGAGTAAAAAAAAGGACTTCCATTTTTCTTTTTTAGGTACAGCGTCGCACGACCGTGCAATTGTCCGTTAAAGTAACGCAGTGCCGAATCGCAAACATGGCCTGGTCATTAAGGGGGCAAATCCTTCTGGTCCACAACTGGTTAAGGTAAAAAAAAAAAAAAAAAACGCAACTTCTGCATTTAGAACCACTCTTAACTGTTTTTTTTTTTTTTTTTTGGTGCTTCTCAAAACAACTAGATATGACATTCATTTTATCAGATCCCCAACATCCATTTAGTCTAGGATCACACTAAATGCGGCTTTGAAATCACGCGACTTCACTTTCAAAGCCGCATGTCAGTGCGACTTCAGGTGCGACTTGGCTGACATCTGTGCAACTTCATGCACAGATGTCTATGCAAGTTGCACCTGAAATCGCCAAAAGTAGTGCAGGAACTACTTTTTCAAATCGGTGCGGAACCGCAAAGTCGGCGTCGCACCGATTATGAACAGTTCCATTGCAGATGTTCTGTCAGAATAGCGCTACATGTCAGATTCTGCTACTGGAAGTAACGTACGGACTAGAACAACTGACTGCGCATGCGCCATTCGTTCCAACATGGCCGCTATGCATTCCAATGGCTTTCCTAATGTGAAAGATCACGAAGCAGCGGCGGACATCTTCTTACACCCATGCAAGTCTTTAATTTTACATTTATTTTAGCAGTAAACTCACCTTATAGAATAAATAACAGTATAACATTTCTATTATTATTGTATACTAATTATAGCGAGAAACCTGCAGGCAGAAAGTGGCGACGGCCATCTTGGTACACCCCGCACTGCTCAGCGACAAACTGATTATATAGTGAAATAGACAATTTCACTCGGTCGCAGTGAAATAGTCTATTTCAGTATATAAGGGGAGTTCACTGCTAAAATAAATGTAAAATTCAGGGGCGGCCCGTCCATTGGGGGCGCAGGGGCACCACCCCCCCATCCATGCGCCCGGCCCCCTAATCTACATGCAGGGCGCCGGACGCATGGATTCCAATGTGTTTTTTTTTTTGAAGCACGTGATTAGAGCCAGAGGCTCTAATAGGCTTCAAAAATGGGTGGGATCGGGGGGGCAGAGCACTGTGCCCTGAGCCCACCCAGTTGTGTGACAGTAGTGAATGAATATTCGCTATTGTCACTTGGATCCTCCTCCTGGCCAATCAGGAAGAGGGTCCTGAGACCCGTTTCCCGATTGGCCAAAAGGAGAAGCCATGCCATTGGCCAAGGAGGAGGAGGAGGGAGGAGACACCGCCGCTGCCTGCCCTCCACATGTTCACAGTGAGTGAGTTGGCGACCTGGGGGGTGGGGTGTTGGTTATGGTGTGTGGGCTAGTGTGGGCCGTCTGCCACCCCCCGGCCCATGGAGCACCAGCTGCCACTGGTAAAATTCAAGATTTGCGTGGGTGTAAGAAGATGTCCGCCTCTGCTTCGTGTTCTGTCACATCAGAAAACCTATTGGAACGCATAGCGGCCATGTTGGAATGCATGCGCAGTAAGTTGTTGTAGGCCGTACGTCACGTCCGGTAGCAGAATCTGATAAGTAGCGCTATTCTGACAGAACACCGACGATAGGGTGTGACTTGTCATGGACCTGTCAAATCGAATGACAAGTCGCACCGGTGTGAACTGGGGCTTTAGGGTTTTTAGGTGAATGAAAAACGAATGACCAGCAAAATAAAGTTAGGCTGACGCTTAGGTGCCAATGTATAAAAAGGTTGGCCATCTGTGATATAAATTTATGAGGATAAAATAATAAGTGCACAGAAATGATACTCCAATAATAAAAGAGGAAGCTGCTTAGATGGCTTCATAATGGAGAAGATGTAGTCACGGTTTTCTTATGAACTTTCTTTGAATTTGTCATTTGTAGTCTTCTTGATTAAACAGGGAAATAGGGGATAAGAGAAGTGAGATGATTGCATGGACGCCTCTATAAACGATTAGAATACATTTACAAGCACTGGCAGATCTGCGAGGACAAACTCCACATTATATAAAAGGTTGTAAATGGTTACATCATCCTGTTCTCTAATTCCCGGGAAGAAGAATGAGGACGTGGAGGATGATCACTGGAGTTCATTGAGGTGACATCATTGTGACCATTGAACATGCTTTATGGAAACGTCATTTCCTGATAATCAGGTCGTTATATATCATATTCTTTCCAGCACATTGTTCTCACAGAGCAGTACACCAAGCTTTGCGGTGGAATAACTTCTTTACAGGATGTCTCCAACTTCTAGCCGACCTCAATGCACTGTTTCATTGGGCAACTATGTGGCAAATGAGGTTTAATGTTGATAAATGTAAAGTTATGCACTTGGGGGCTAAGAATATGCATGCATCATACATACTAGGGGGAGAAGAACTGGGGGAATCCATAGTGGAGAAGGATCTGGGTGTTCTGGTAGATGATAAGCTTAATAATAGCATGCAATGCTAAGCTGCTGTTTCCAAAGCAAGCAAAGCCCTTTCTTGTATTAACAGAGGCATGGACTCCAGAGAGAGAGATATCATTTTGCCCCTGTACTGATCATTAGTAAGACCTCATCTGGAATCTGGAATCTCATCTCATCAGTTCAGTTTTGGGCACCAGTTCTCAAAAAGGATATCTGGGAACTGGAGAAAGTGCAAAGAAGGGCATCCAAACTGATAAGAGGCATGGAGGACCTCAGCTATGAGAAAAGATTAGAGGAACTGAATTTATTCTCTCTTGAGAAGAGGAGATTGAGGGGGGATATGATCAACATGTATAAATACATAAGGGGGGATATGATCACCATGTATAAATACATAAGGGGTCCATATAGTGAACTTGATGTTAAGTACTTCACATTAAGTTCATCACAGAGGACAAGGGGGCACTCTTTACGTCTAGAGGAAAACAGATTTCATCTCCAAATACGGAAAGGTTTCTTCACCATAAGAGCTGTGAAAATGTGGAATAGACTCCCTCCAGAGGGGGTTCTGGCCAGCTCACTAGATTGCTTTAAAAAAGGCCTGGATTCTTTCCTGGGTGTACATAATATAAATGGATACTAGTAATATTTAAAGGTAAAGTTGATCCAGGGAATATCCGATTGCCTCTCGGGGGATCAGGAAGGAATTTTATTCCCCTGCTGTAGCAAATTGGATCATGCTTTGCTGTTTTTTTTTCGCCTTCCTCTGGATCAACTTCAGGTATAGGATTGTGTATATGGGATTGTATGGTTGGGTTTTCTTTACTGTTTTTTGATTTTTATTGGTTGAGCCAGATGGACTTGTGTCTTTTTTCAACCAGACTAACTATGTATTGTCTGTTCACATAAGGAGTCAATGTAACGGAACCACGACCCACAATGTGCATGTGGGCTTCCGTAAGAATACCGCTTCCTTCAGTCTGAACATAGATACCAGATATTCTAGCCGCCCCCCATACAAAACTAGCAGAGAATAGCTTGTATTGATCTCCAACCTTTATTGAACAAACTCACACCAAATATATATACCTCATCAGGTCAGGTAAGCCTGATCCAGGGGCTGACTGGCAACTTTCGACTCGGGAGCAAGTACAATCCACAGGTCCATGGTCCAGCGGCTTGCCCACCCCCCCCCCACTCTCCCTCTTACGGCCTCCTTCTGACCCTCATTCCAGGCTAAAGCTCCCTTCCAGGTACTCTCCACCCACTGGCCGTATTCGGGTTCCTGACCTGCCCAGCAGGGGGAGGTTGGGGGGAGCAGGGACAGCTTGGTTGGGGCTGGCCGGGGGAGAGTCTCCAGTGGGGCATGGAACCGGCCTCTGCTCAGACACAGTTTACACCATCCATGCTGGGGGGGTCTACGCTCTGTCCTAGTCTTCATCCCACACTCAGTAGGTTAGCAGTGGAGACTTTTTACTTCTCTTCACCAGGAATCCTTTAGGCATGTCTGTGGCAGAAGTGGTGCAGCCTTTTTACAGGGCATCAGAGTGGCCCAGGGGGCAATTGCCCCCCTGCCCCCCCCGGTGCAGTCCTCCCCTGGCCTGATCACATTATCATATGCAGGTGAAATTGTATACAGAAACATCATTAACCTGAACTAATTACCTAGCCATCGGGACAAAAACAATATGTGAATGGGAATCCACATCTAGACAATGTTATAATTAACATGTTAATTAACTCAGCACTGCAACAAGGCTAAAACAAAATGCATTACACATTATCCTAAGTATAAACACAGAACCCACAGTAGACAATAGGTGAGTAAATCAGCATAATCTACAATGTGTGGAAGACAGGTGGTTGGGCTGATATTAGCATCTGCCATGAGTCATCTGACTGTGTGGCGAAATCTCTAATTGGCAATAGGCAGCTAGGTCTCCAACATGAATCCCAGAGTCTTCATGTATTCCTTCAGGCATATTGCTGACAAATATTACTGTCCCATTTGAAGTAATCCAAACCATATTCTCAGTGTCCATTATGTCTGTCATTCTCTTGGTCACCGTGTCCCTAATAGACACAGGGTGACTTACACATAAGAGGGGCAATGGAGCTGAGAGAGGGATTTCCCAACCTCTCTATGGTAAGCTGGGTTCCACGGGCCCCCCAAAGAAAGTGACTCCATCACAGTCATTTAATGATTGTTAGGACAAAACAACATAAGAAGACGTCTAGCTGCAGAGCCACAGATTGTCTAAATCACATGGACATTGGATGGCCGGTGTTCAGGATTATTGTTTTTGGCTGGATCAGGGATTGGGGAAATCTGCTGATTCCTCCATGTATGCCGGCTATCGTATTCTGACAGCCAGCACCTGCGGCCCTCAGAATACCCAAACAGTGACTGAATTTGATTGGATGCAGTCACTTTTTGACTAACCCTACTTTTTCGATTATCAAATGAAAGGACGTTGAGCAAGAAGGTTTCAACAGGGCCGCCACAGCTTGATTTTTAGCCGGTTCATTAGAAAACGGCAGAAATTCACCCTATTGCCCAATTTGTCCATTAGTACTTCAGGCCGCATTAGCCAATAGCTGGATCATTGAAAAGTTGATTACGTCTCTAGTTGTCTGACACTTTAAGAATTCCCTTCACTGGAACTAAGGTACCAAGCCCAACCCCTGAAAAACAGCCCCACATCCCCCGTGGGGTTTAATCCATGCTCAATGGGTACTAAGGGGTCCAAAGTGTGCCAAGAAAATATCCCCCACACCATTACACCAC
Organism: Pelophylax lessonae; assembly: GCF_965119305.1. NCBI lineage: Eukaryota > Metazoa > Chordata > Amphibia > Anura > Ranidae > Pelophylax > Pelophylax lessonae. The sequence continues at coordinate 19,559,863 of NC_138771.1, read as the reverse complement.
CAGCCTGAACCATTACCCCTCCCCCACACCATCACACCACCACCACCAGCCTGAACCATTACCCCCCTCCTCCCCCACACCATTACACCACCACCACCAGCCTGAACCATTACCCCCCTCCTCCCCCACACCATTACACCACCACCACCAGCCTGAACCATTACCCCCCTCCTCCCCCACACCATTACACCACCACCACCAGCCTGAACCATTACCCCCCTCCTCCCCCACACCATTACACCACCAGCCTGAACCATTATTCCCTCCTCCCCCACACCATTAGACCACCACCACCAGCCTGAACCATTACCCCCCTCCTCCCCCACACCATTACACCACCAGCCTGAACCATTATCCCCCCCTCCTCCCCCACACCATTACACCACCACCACCAGCCTGAACCATTATCCCCTCCTCCCCCACACCATTAGACCACCACCACCAGCCTGAACCATTATCCCCCCCTCCTCCCCCACACCATTACACCACCACCACCAGCCTGAACCATTATCCCCTCCTCCCCCACACCATTAGACCACCTCCACCAGCCTGAACCATTATCCCCCCCCTCCTTCCCCACACCATTACACCACCAGCTCCAGCCTGAACCAGTGATACAAGGCAGGATGGATCCATGTGGCAAATTCTGACCCGACCCATCTGAATGTCGCAGCTGAAATCCGGACTCATCAGACCAGGCAATGTTTTTCCAATCTTCTATTGTCCAGTTTTGATGATCCTCTGCCAATTGTAGCCTCCGTTTCCTGTTCTTAGCTGACAGGAGTGGCACCCGGTGTGGTCTTCTGTCGCTGTAGCCCATCTGCTTCAAAATTCCATGTGTTGTGCATTCAGCGTTGGTATTCTGCATACCTTGGATGTAATGAGTGGTTATTTGAGTTACTGTTGCCTTTCTATCATCTCCAACCAGTCTGCCCATTCTCCTTGGAAATCAACAAGGCATTTTCCTCCACACAACTGCCGCTCACTGTATATTTTCTCCTTTTCCCACCATTCTCTTTAATCCCGAGAGATGGTTGTGTGTGAAAATTCAAGAAATACTCAGACCGGCCCGTCTGCCACCAACAACCATGTCATGTTTAAAGTCATTTAAATCCCCTTTCCCCCCCATTCTGTTGCTCAGTTTGAACTTCAGCAATTCGTCTTCACCACATCTAGATGCCTAAATGCATTGAGTTGCTGCCATGTGATTGGCTGATTAGCAATTTGTGTTACAAAGCGATTGAACAGGTGTACCTAATAAAATGGCCGGTGGGTGTGGTATTGCTGCAAGTGTCAGGAGTAAGAAAATTTGTTTAAAGTCGTTCTTTGGTTGGTAAGTCACAGAAATAGCAGAAAATATTCAGCTAAATAAAATAATAATATTTTTTTTTCTATTTTGGGCCAGTTTTCCTTTCAGGCTCCATGCACAGGACTTTAAAAAAAAATGACCGTTCTCCTGGCAGAAAAAAATTCTAATTTTATTTTGTATAGAGTTTAGGAGAGTTTTGTGTTTTTTTTTCTGCCGGTAAACTCCAATCAGAAACACAAACCTGAAGGGTGTTTATTTTCCTGCCTCTAAACATTGAGCTCAAAATATGCCTTTAAGGCCCCTTTCACACTTGTGCGACTTGTCCTGCGACTTGGGACTGCAAAGTTGCATGAAAAGTTGTGTGCTGTTACACCAATACAGGCATACCCCGTTTTAAAGCGGAGGGCCACCTGAAAAAGAAATGGATGCTCCCAATTTTTTTTTTTTTTTTTGGTCACTTACCTTGTTATAGAAAATATACTTACCTTCCTTCCACTTCCTCCCTTGGCGGCCCGCGCCGTCACTTCCGGCTTGCGATGACTCCTGGCCCGGGAGCTGAACGTCATCGCTCCCTGGAATCAATGCGCCTGCACTGGCCCCGCTCGTCACTTCCGGTGCAGGTATGCCCAGAAGCTGTGCAGGGATGCTGCGCTTGCACCGGAAGTGACGAGCGGGGCCGGTGCAGTGCATTGTGGGACTCGGACATCACCGAAGGACTACAACATATCCTATTTGTGACCGGCCAGCTTGCCTAGGTAATCTACCATGTCATAGTCCTGGATCCCCTTAACATGCTCCCCAAGCTTGGTGTCTTTGTCACTTATGGTTTGGGAGCAGTGCCATGTCAAGCTGACCAAGATTTCCTATGGAGCTTGTGTATTTACATGTATTGCTTCACTTTAAGTACATTTTCGTTTTACATACATGCTCTGGTCCCATTGTGTACTTAAAAGTGGGGTATGCCTGTATGTAAAATATAATATAATGCATAGATGTGGTAATGTCATATTAATTGGTTTATACTGCCATCTTGTGGTTGTTTCGGTTGTTGCACTTGTTTTCTGTCTTTTCCTTCTGTGTTCCCTCCTGTCCCCTCCCATTGATGATATATTTCCTCTTCCTGTTTCTTTATGCTTGTGGGGGATAGAGATGGCCACAAAACTAAACAGTAAAGTTAGCCCAATTTTTTTCTATAATGTGAAAGATAATGTTACACTGAGTACAATAGATACCCAACATGCCATTCTTCAAAATTGCATACGCTTGTGGAATGGCGACAACCATCGGTACTTAAAAATCTCCATAGGCGGCGGTTGAAAAATTTCTACAGGTTACCAGCTTAGAGTTACAGAGAAGGTCTAAGGCTCTAATTATTGCTCTCGCTCTAGCGATCGTGGCGATACCTCACGTGTGTAGTTTGAACACCGTTTACATATGTGGGCGCAACTTTTTTTTTTTCCTTATTTATTTTACCTTTTTATTTTTACACTGTCCCTTTTAAGAAAAAAAAAAAAAGGATTTGATTCCTTTATTCCTTTTATAAGGAATGTAAACATCCCTTGTAATCGAAATAAGCAGGGCAGGTCCTCTTTAACCACTTTAGCCCCGGAGGATTTGGCTGCTCAAAGACCAGGCCTTATTTTGCGATTCGGCATTGTGTGACTTTAACAGACAATTGCACGGCCGTGCAACGCTGTACCCAAATGAAATTGATGTCCTTTTTTCCCACAAACAGAGCTTTCTTTTGGTGGTATTTGATCACCTGTGCGATTTTTTTTTTTTGCGCTATAAACTAAAAAAGAGCGACAATTTTGTAAAAACAACAATATTTTTCACATTTTTTTTATATGAAATTCTCAAAAAAAAATGTAAAAATCAAACTTTAACATTTTAGGCCAATTTGTTTTCTGCTATATATTTTTGGTAAAAAAAAAAATCGCAATAAGTGTATTTTGATTGGTTTGCGCAAAAGTTATTGTGTTTACTAACTACGGGAAAGATTTATGTCATTTTTATTGTTTTTTTCTTTTTAACTAGTAATAGCGGCGATTTGCGATTTTCTTTTTTTTTTTTGCGGACCTTGCATGATTATGGCGGACAGATCGGACCCCTGACTGACATTTTTGACACTTTTGGGGGGACCAGTGACATTACTACAGTAATCAGTGCTAAAAAAAATATGTACTGTTACTGTAAAAATGACACTGGTAGGGAAGGGATTAACTTTATTGGTGATCAAGGGGTTAAGTGTGTCCCTAGGGGCGTGATTCTAACTGTTAGGGGGCGTGGCTAGTGAAGTAATCACAGACATACGATCCTATATAGAAGGATCGCATAGCCTCTGTCATTACTTCAGGGAGAATGACAGACGGCTGTGTTTACATCAGCCGTCTGTCCTTCTCCCTCGCGAGTGGCCATTGGACATCGGAGCTGCCGGTCACACACGCTGGCTCCCCAGGGAACGAGCGGGGGCGGGAGTGCGCCGCCGACAGCGCGCGCTCGCCCCCAACAGGCTCTTTGGCAAGAGACATAGTACTACGTCACTTTTCCTGTAAGCGGCTGCGTGCCGCAGTAAATATACAGGAGGCGGTCGGCAAGTGGTTAATGTTAGATCTGATGTCAAAAAGACCTCACATCTACACTAAAAAGCAAAATAACTTAAAAAAATGGGCTCTAGGAAGTGACGTATGACGTCGCTCAGGTCCTCCAAGGCCATAGAGTTCAGTGGGGGCCATCTTGCACTCACTCCACTTCCTGTCTGAGAGGAGAGCAGACCGGATCATTTTCCCCGCTACCGACGGGTCCGGTAAGCGAGGAAAATGACCGGGAAGCAGTGGGAGGGGGGGGGGGGGGATACACCTCTCCTGCCTCCTATAAAGGTGATCCCGCTGCGAATCTGCCTCTTGGACCACCTTTATGGTAAACCGCTCCGCCCAGCGCTTAAAAAAATACCGGGGTTATGGCAGCTATCTGCTGCCATAACCCTGGTATTTAACGTCAAAGTAGCGACGTAAATACACAGTGGGCGGTCCGGAAGTGGTAAAAACTGTGTTCAGACCTTAAAATTTGTTCTACCTTCATCATGAAGGGGTTAATAAACAGTACAGTCATATAAACACATCAAATTTTGCGGCTTTCTAGTTTTTACTAAATGACACCAAAAAGAGGTAATTGATGACACGGAACAGAAAAACGTAGCGAACATTTTATGGCGGCACGGAGTCATAATGGCCCGTGACTGCAAATTATCGCTAATGTTGTGTAAAGGCGTTAGCAGCGTGCGGGGGAAAATAATATAAAAGATTCCACTTTTAGCAGAAAAGAGGACGATCATCTAGTCAAGGGAATTTTTGATTTTGGAAAGTGCATGTTAGTGAGTACCGCAACGCTTTAAAGGGTAACTTTCATGGGGGGGGGGGGGGGATCAGGAAATAAAGAAAAAACAATATAGCGTATACAACTGCGACACAAATCATATTGTAATTGAATGTTATTAACCACTTCTGGACCGGAAGGATTTTCCCCCTTAATGACCAGGCCATATTTCGCAATTCGGCACTGCGTTACTTTAACGGACAATTGCGCGGTCGCGCGACGCTGTACCCAAATAAAATTGATGTCCTTTTTTTCCCCACAAATAGAGCTTTCTTATGGTGGTATTTGATCACCTCTGCAGTTTTTAATTTTTTGCGCTATAAACAAAAAAAGCGAAATTCTGACAAAAAAATATATATTTTTTTCACATTCTGCTATATAACATTCCCAAAAAAAGTTTGAAAATTTTAAATTTTTTACATTTTAGGCCAATTTGTTTTCTGCTACATATTTTTGGTAAAAAACAAAAACACAATACGCGTATTTTGATTGGTTTGCGCAAAAGTTATTGCGTCTACTAACTACGGGAAAGATTTATGTCATTTTTATTGTTTTTTTTTTTTTTTTTTTTTACTAGTAATGGCGGCGATCTGTGATTTTATTTTCGTGGGACTGCGACATTGCAGCGGACAGATCGGACCCCTAACTGACATTTATGACACTTTTGGGGGGACCAGTGACATTACTACAGTAATCAGTGCTAAAAATATGCACTGTTACTGTAATAATGACACTGGCAGGGAAGGGGTTAACAGTGTGGGTGATCAAGGGGTTAAATGTGTACCTAGGGGTGTGTTTCTAACTGTGGGGGGCGTGGCTTGTGAAATGATCATAGAGACCTTTGATCCTATATAGAAGGATCATAGGGGCTCTGTGATCATTCCAGGGAGAAGAATGGTCAGATGTGTTTACAACAGCCGACTGTTCTTCTCTCTCAGCGGGGAGCGATTGCGGGTGTCAGACGGCAATTGGAGCTGCCTGCCCCGTGCATCGGCTTCCACGCTGACGAGCGGGGGCGGGAGCGCCACTGGCAGTGCGCGTTCGCCCCCTAGCTGCCTGCGCGCGACCGACGTATACCTACGGTGGTTTGTGCAGGAGCGGCTGCCTGCTGCAGTATAACTGTGGCAGGCGGTCGTAAAGTGGTTAAAAATTACCTTTCCTTTTCAATCTGCAGCTGTTGTCATTTTCTGAAAATGCAATGCAATATGGCCGCCTGGAGCTGTTCTGTACACAGAATGTATACTGACCACACCTCCAGAAACATCATTTCCTGCTTGTGTGATTGGCTCACCAATTTTCCCAGAAGTCTGCACTAAGATACAAGTCAGATTTCTGGCATCCCCTGCAACAAAAATGTCATTTTTGGTGAGATACTCCCAATAGGAACACATCTAAAGGGATGCAGACCCAGCAGATTTCCTCATTAGAGCTCTGCAGCTGACACAGCTGATAGATAATTAGGAAACCACTCCCATTAAACCCACTCAGCACAGAGGCACAAACAATGATTTCTTCAGAATAACAGAAGGTAGGAATCTGCAACAAAGTTTGTAAAATCCTTGTAATGTACAGAGATCACCCGGAGGGGAATGTTTTTTTTCTCAACAAAAGTGGAATTAGGCTTTAAAGTGTTACTAAACCCACAACAGTAAAATCAGTCTGTATATACAGTAAAGCATGCTTGTTATACTCACTGTGGAACCTAAGGGGTAATTCTCTGCATTTGCTTAGAAAGGCTGTTTGATCCTGTCTCTCTGATCCTCCCCTTCTTCCACTGTCTCGAAAAAGTAACCTGATATTTACAGAGCCAGGGGACGGGCTGCACATGCTCAGTTTAGTGTGTATTGCTAGAGAGCTGTTTTTTTTTTCTTGGGTGAGTGCATGCGACCAGCTCAAACTCCTCCTATAAGCTTTACTAGGAACTGATAGAAGTCAGAAGACTGCTATATAATACTGACTAGAAAAGGTATTTATCAGTGTATATTTACTAAAACTATTGCATGTCCATGTTCTGTGTACTGTGGGGAGAGCAGATATAGTGACTGCAGGCTCCTGGGGAGATCAGATATAGTGAATGCAGAGTCCTGGGGAGAGCAGATATAGTGAATGCAGAGTCCTGGGGAGAGCAGATATAGTGAATGCAGAGTCCTGGGGAGATCAGATATAGTGAATGCCGGCTCCTGGGGAGATCAGATATAGTGACTGCAGGCTCCGGGGGAGAGCAGATATAGTGAATGCAGGCTCCTGGGGAGATCAGATATAGTGACTGCAGGCTCCTGGGGAGATCAGATATAGTGAATGCAGGCTCCTGGGGAGATCAGATATAGTGAATGCAGAGTCCTGGGGAGATCAGATATAGTGAATGCAGGCTCCTGGGGAGATCAGATATAGTGAATGCAGAGTCCTGGGGAGATCAGATATAGTGAATGCAGAGTCCTGGGGAGATCAGATATAGTGAATGCAGAGTCCTGGGGAGATCAGATATAGTGAATGCAGAGTCCTGGGGAGAGCAGATATAGTGAATGCAGAGTCCTGGGGAGACCAGATATAGTGAATGCAGAGTCCTGGGGAGATCAGATATAGTGAATGCAGGCTCCGGGGGAGATCAGATATAGTGAATGCCGGCTCCTGGGGAGATCAGATATAGTGACTGCAGGCTCCGGGGGAGACCAGATATAGTGACTGCAGGCTCCTGGGGAGATCAGATATAGTGAATGCAGAGTCCTGGGGAGATCAGATATAGTGAATGCAGGCTCCTGGGTAGATCAGATATAGTGAATGCAGGCTCCTGGGGAGATCAGATATAGTGAATGCAGAGTCCTGGGGAGATCAGATATAGTGAATGCAGAGTCCTGGGGAGATCAGATATAGTGAATGCAGAGTCCTGGGGAGACCAGATATAGTGAATGCAGAGTCCTGGGGAGACCAGATATAGTGAATGCATAGTCCTGGGGAGATCACATATAGTGAATGCAGAGTCCTGGGGAGATCAGATATAGTGAATGCAGAGTCCTGGGGAGATCAGATATAGTGAATGCAGAGTCCTGGGGAGACCAGATATAGTGAATGCAGAGTCCTGGGGAGACCAGATATAGTGAATGCATAGTCCTGGGGAGATCACATATAGTGAATGCAGAGTCCTGGGAGATCAGATATAGTGACTGCAGGCTCCGGGGGAGAGCAGATATAGTGAATGCAGGCTCCTAGGGAGACTAGATAGCTCCTGGGGAGACCAGTTATAGTGAATGTCGGCTCCTGGGGAGACCAGTTATAGTGAATGCAGGCTCCTCGGGAGATCCAATATACTGAATGCAGGCTCCTGGGTTTAGTTATTTAAAGCCACACTTTAACTGATCATTAGTGAAGGGAAAGGAAATAAAAAGATTTATTTTAACCATTTTCCCCTCTCATACCCTAGATCAAACCTTGTATCTTTATTTATTTTTATTTTTTTTACACAGTCTTTTTTCTCTGCAAGGAGAGAGAGATATAATGTATCTCTCTCCTCCATTCACGGAGAAAGAAATGGGGGGGGGGGGGGGGGAATCATAGTGATTAGGTAACCCGGAATAGGGAGTTTGGGGTCACGATCATTAGGCTCATGGTGAGACCCGGTCTCTGTGCTGGGAGCACGCCATACGGCACACTCCCAGCACAAAGGGAGATATGCAAATATGTGTCCCCCACAGAAAAAAGCCCAGTCTAGTGGGGCCACATATTTGTGTAAGATTGGTGTGGATGACAGGTGAGATCAGAGACAGGATGGGGCTGACATATACTGTAGAAAGGTGAAGGGCAGTAAAGGAGTGGATGACAGGTGAGATCAGAGACAGGATGGGGCTGACATATACTGTAGAGGGTTGGATGACACTATTGTGGTACTAAATGTCACTGGTACTGGTTTACACTGGGTCACAGCAATCATGTAGTACAAAGCCAATTTTGTTGGCTCTATGCCTTTTGTTTGTGAACGACACTGTCCGATGGACAGCACATTTACAGTACAGTGCTCGACGTGCGCTAGGGGCCACTCAAGAGCACTTAAAAAAATGACACTGTCCAGTCCTCTGGAGTGTGCCGTCCGTTTTATGTATGATAGGTGGGTGGTAAGTGGTTAATATGTAACTCATGGCAGATTCTGCTGCAAGTGCAACATTGTAAAAGTGCGATTACTAAATTCTTGTTGTATAAAATGTATTCCAGTAAAATTCTGTTGATATAACAAAAACATAATCGTCGATATATCTGTATTAGTATGCTGTTCATTATCACAGCACACAGGTGTATAACTGAACCAGACATTACCATGCTGAGCGTTTCACAATGAACAATGGGACATCCAGAGCATTATAATAATCCCTTGTCAAGTATAATAGCATTAACGTGTTATATCCAGTGTGAGACTTTCCATAGGCTGCATTTAACTCTTTGCTGTAGTAGAGAATTGTACTGCTTTAGCCTTCAATTTATGCGGAAAGGTTGGAGTCTGAGTGATCTCCTTTATTGGCTAAGTTGAGTTATGAAAGATGCAAGGTTTGGGATAATGCAGATCCCTTCATCAGTCTTTATATTCTTTCCTTTATACATCCCTTCATTAGAGACTTTAGGCTACATACACACAGATGTCGGCAGGCGTTAACCACTTGTCTTACCGGGGCAATTTTTTTTCCGCACAAATAAAAATCTACATTTATTAATATAAATTACTGTGTTACTAAACCCACAACAGTAAAATCAATTTGTATATGCAGTAAAGCATACTTGTTATACTCATTGTGGATCCTTTGCATTGTCTATAAAGGCTGTTTGATCCTGTCTCTCTGATCCTCCTCTTCTTTCACTGTCTCCAAAAAATAAGCTGATATTTACAGAGCCAGGGGACGGGCTGCACATTCTCAGTTTGGTGTGTATTGCTAGAGTTTTTTTTTTTGTTAGAGTGCATGTTATCAGCTCTGTCTAGACAGAGGGTCAGGGGAGAAAGAAAACTCCTCCTACAAGCTTTACTAGAAACTCATAGAAGTCACAAAACTGCTATATACTACTGATGAGAAACGGTATTTAGCAGTTTATATTTACTAAAATAATTGCATTTCCATGTTCTGTGTACTGTGGGAGACCAGATACAGTGAATACAGGCTCCTGGGGAGATCAGATATAGTGAATGCAGGCTCCTAGGGAGATCAGATATAGTGAACGCAGGCTCCTGGGGAGATCAGATATAGTGAATGCAGGCTCCTGGGGAAACCAGATATAGTGACTGCAGGCTCCTGGGGAGATCAGATATAGTGAATGCAGGCTCTTGGGGAGACCAGATATAGTGAATGCAGGCTCCTGGGGAGATCAGATATAGTGAATGCAGGCTCCTGGGGAGATCAGATATCATAAATGCAGGCTCCTGGGGAGATCAGATATAGTGAATGCAGGCTCCTGGGGAGACCAGATATAGTGAATGCAGGCTCTTGGGGAGACCAGATATAGTGACTGCAGGCTCCTGGGGAGACCAGATATAGTGAATGCAGGCTCTTGGGGAGACCAGATATAGTGAATGCAGGCTCCTGGGGAGATCAGATATAGTGAATGCAGGCTCCTGGGGAGATCAGATATCATAAATGCAGGCTCCTGGGGAGATCAGATATAGTGAATGCAGGCTCCTGGGGAGATCAGAAGATATCATGAATGCAGGCTCCTGGGGAGATCAGATATAGTGAATGCAGGCTCCTGGGGAGATCAGATATAGTGAATGCAGGCTCCTGGGGAGATCAGATATAGTGAATGCAGGCTCTTGGGGAGAGCAGATATAGTGAATGCAGGCTCCTGGCGAGAGCAGATTTAGTGAATTCATGCTCCTGTGGAGATGAGATATAGTGAATGCAGGCTCCTGGGGAGATCAGATATCATGAATGCAGGCTCCTGGGGAGACCAGGTATAGTGAATGCAGGCTCTTGGGGAGACCAGATATAGTGAATGCAGGCTCCTGGGGAGAGCAGATATAGTGACTGCTGGCCCCTGGGGAGAGCAGATATAGCGATTGCAGGCTCCTGGGGAGAGCAGATATAGTGACTGCAGGCTCCTGGGGAGAGCAGATATAGTGACTGCAGTGAGTGCAGGCTCCTGGGTTTAGGAACACTTTAACTCCTTGCTGCCGCCTGGTCTCAAATATGTGGCCTCACTAAAGTGGGTCTTTTTCTGTGATGCTGCATATATGCGTACTTGTGTTTGTGCTGGGAGCGCACTGCACAGCACAGTCCCAGCACAGAGTCAGGGCTCTCACCAGGACCTCTGGCTGGGTCTCATACTAACGATTTGGAACAGGGAGTCCCGATTCCCGATCACCTGATTGCTGTGATAGCCTCTGATTGGCAGTCATGCAGCCTGCCCATGTTTTTTTCTCTAATCTGAATAGAAAGATACATTGTTTACATACAGGATGCAATATATAATAACATTATATCTTTCTCTCTTTATAAGGCCCCTTTGACACATGCTGTCCGTTTGTCCGTTTTTCATCCATCCGTTGACGGATGAAAAACGGACATCAATGCATCTCTATGTAAAAACGGATGACAACTGATGATCATCAGTTAACATCCGTTTTCATCCACTTCCGTCAATGTCCTTTTTTTTGAACGGATGAATGCCCTATTTTTCATCCGTCAAAAAAACGGATCGGATGAAAAACGGATGACAACGGATGAAAAACGGATGAAAAACGGATGACAACTGATGAAAAACGGATGAAAAACGGATAACAACTGATGAAAAACGGATGAAAAACGGATGAAAAACGGATAACAACTGATGAAAAACAGATGACAACTGACGAAAAATGGATGAAAAATGGATGAAAAAGGGCTCTTTCACACGGGCGCTCCGTATGTCCGCAAATCTCCTATTTTTTTGCGGATGATTTGCGGACATAATGTAAGTCTATGGCATTGCGGATGTCAGCGGAATACCATCCGCTGACATCCGATTTCCTTCCTTTCAGTTCTGTTCCGTTTTTTCGAACGGAACAGAACCCTATTTTTGTTCCGTTCAAAAAACGGAAAGGAAGGAAAATCGGATGTCAGCGGTGTCATCCGCTGACATCCGCAATCGCCATAGATTTACATTAGGTCCGCATATCATCCGCAAACGGATGGGATGATATGCGGACATACGGAGCGGATGACAGAAATGTCATCCGCTCTGTGAAAAAAAAAAAAAAAGCACCGGAGCGGATCGCAATGCGGACCGCTCCGTGTGAAAGAGCCCAAACTGATACATTTGACGTGACTGAACTGATGAACTGAACGGACCGTATGTGTGAAAGGGGCCTAAGGGAGAAAAATGTAAACAAACAAAAGTGTGTGAAAATAAATAAAAATAATAACATTAAAAAAATAATAAATAGGTAGATCAAGGTTGGATCTAGGTCAGTGTTAGGGTTAGACCGCATTCACACTGGTACGACTTGGACCGCGACTTGTCAGCCTGACAAGTCGCGGTCCTCACGCTCCCACTGTGTAGTACAGGAGCCGTTCTAATAGGAGCAACACAAGTCGCTCCGACTTAGAAAAAAGGTCCTGTACTACTTCGGGGCGACCTGGAGGCGACTTGCATTGAATTCCATTATGTGAAGTCCGTGCAAGTCGCGCCGAAGTCGCGAATTTCACAGGTCGCCCCCTAAGTCCGAGTGACCTAATATGAACAGATGCTTAGTGTTAGGGTCAAGGCCAGAGTCAAAGATCAGGTCAATATATTTTAGGTAGGATTTTATATTTTTTTTTTTATTATTTTTTAATTTATTATCAGTGTCAGTGTGTTTTTAGGTAGGATAAAAAAGCAAAATGCGCACTATTATTTCTGGGCCCTGTTTCCGGTACAAACAACAAATAATAAACACACATGCAGTATTGCTGCGATCGTCTGGAGCAGGAGAATTTATTCAGGGTTGTTCTTTGGTGGTAAGTTATGGTAACAGCAAGAATTGTACGGCTAAATTACAAAATATACTATATTGTCAAAAGTATTGGGACGCCTGCCTTTGCACCACATGAACTTTAATGGCATCCCAGTCTTAGCCCGTAGGGTTCAATATTGAGTTGGCCCACCCTTTACAGCTATAACAGATTCAACTCTTTTGGGAAGGCTGTCCACAAGGTTTAGGAGTGTGTCTATGGGAATGTTTGACCATTCTTCCAGAAGCGCATTTGTGAGGTCAGGCACTGATGTTGGACAAGAAGGCCTGGCTTGCAGTCTCCGCTCTAATTCATCCCAAAGGTGTTCTATCGGGTTGAGGTCAGGACTCTGTGCAGGCCAGTCAAGTTCCTCCACCCCAAACTTGCTCATCCATGTCTTTATGGACCTTGCTTTTTGCCCTTACCAGGATGTTTATAAAAATGGATTTTTGTAAAATCTTACCGTAAAATCCTTTTCTCTTAGCTCATTGACAGACGTAGTCCTCGGTGATACACCACCTTCGGGTTATGTTGCCTCCACAGGAGCAGGACTAGACAGGAAATTAAAAAGCTCTGGCCACACCCCAGGGGCAGTCCCAGAGGGTATATCCTCTCTCTCTCTGCCTCAGCAAATCAGTTATGTGAAAAAGCAGTCTTTAGAGATTTTAACCCAACTCAAAAAAACAGAGGGGCGGGGACTACGTCTGTCAATGAGCTAAGAGAAAAGGATTTTACGGTAAGATTTTACAAAAATCCATTTTTCTCTAGCGCTCATTGACAGACGTAGTCCTCGGTGATACACCACCTTCGGGACGTCCCAGAGCAGTATCACAACTGAGGGGTGGGAAAATGGAAATCAAATCCCAATCTAGAAGGCCCAACCGGTGCCAACTAGAAGTTTACAATGCTCATCCTTAATGATGAGACTCAACAAAAAAAGAGAAAACAATTTTTTTTTTTTTTTTTTTCAAACAGAAAAAAACCCTCGAGGTAGACCACCGGTCTCCTCAAATTGCGGCCTGCAAAACCTTGCGGCCAAATGAGGCATTCGCCGATGCCGTCACATCAATTTTATAGAATTTTGTAAAGGTATGTACTGACGACCAGGTGGCCGCCTTACATACCTGGACCACTGACGCCTGATGGCGAAAGGCCCAGGAAGTACTGAGCGCTCGAGTGGAGTGCGCCCTAACAGGGAACGGAGGACTCGGACCCTTAATAGAATAAGCCTGTACCACCGTCTGTCTAATCCATTTGGCAATGGTCGCGGCAGATGCAGGCAAACCCTTTCTGGGGCCATCCGTGATCACAAAAAGTGAATCCGTCTTACGGAATGATTCCGTAGCTTTCAGGTATACCCTGATTGCCCGAACCACATCTAAGGAATGCAACGCATGTTCCCGATGATGCTTGGGCTGAGGACACAAGGAAGGTAGTACAATATCTTCATTCAGATGAAAATCTGAAACCACCTTGGGAAGAAAAGATGGCTTAGGATGAAGTACTACCTTATCCCTATGAATCACTAGGTATGGGGACTGGCATGATAATGCAGCCAGTTCTGACACCCTGCGAGCAGAAGTAATAGCCACCAAGAAGGCCACTTTCTGGGATAAAGTAAGCAAGGGAATCTCCCTGATGTTTTCAAAAGGAGGTTTCTGTAGAACCGACAAAACCAAATTAAGATCCCAAGGCGGTAAGGGCGCGCGGACTGGAGGAGCCAGGTGCCGCACCCCCTGGATGAAATTCCGCACCAAGGATTTGGTAGCTAAAGGCTTCTGAAAGAAGATTGCTAATGCTGAAACTTGACCCTTGATGGTGCTCAAGGCTAGCTTCTGCTCAACCCCTTGTTGCAAAAAGGCCAATATTCGAGACACCGAATAGGTACGTGGAGGAAATCCTAAAGATTCGCACCACGCAATATAAGTTTTCCATGTGTGATAATAGACTTTGCTGGAAGTCGCTTTCCTTGCTTTAATAAGGGTAGGAATGACTGAAGCTGACAAACCTCTGTCCTTCAGTACTTGGGTCTCAATGGCCAGGCCATTAAACCCAGCGACTGTAAAGCATGATGGTAAATTGGTCCTTGAGACCACAGACACTCCCTGAGACGAAGTTCCCACGGAACGTCTACGACTAACATGTCCAAGTCGGCCAGGCCGGCTTGAGGAGGCCAGCCTAGAATTTCTAGGACCACTGGCGCTGATTGGATCTGAACCAGGCGTCCCTAGAGGTATCTGGCCCCGACCATCCGAGAAAGTCTGGTCGTTTTCTGTTCCCACACATTTATCAGATACCTGATAGTTATCAGGAAAGGTGATCTTTTCTGGTTGAACCTCAGGGACCGAAGTCACTCGACTAGAGGCTACTTGCCCTACCTGGTCAACCAGATCCGATTCCTGTGAGGTATCGGGACTAATCTTAGGAAAAGGTAAAGGAAAAGATCTATTCAGGGAACGGTAATTACCGCTTCCTGTAGTACTTAAATGTTGGAAGGGAAGAATCGCACCGGTAGTAGTGGTTGATGCTCGATCTAATGTCCTGAATACCGGTGAAAACGTCCCCCCACCCTGAAACCGGGTGGGGGCGCACCTTCAGGCTGTGTACTCCTTTGCTTCGGGTTTGGCTGGGTTGGTCCTTTGCTTGTCCGACCAGCCCTTCTTGAACCCTCCTGGAGGAGTCTTGCCTTTCCCGCTAGTACCAGCCGGGCGCCCTTTATGGGCGGTAAAGAAAGGTCCTCGCTTGTTGCGAGGTCCCTTAGCTTTAGCAGCCTGTGGCAAAAAAGTGCTCTTGCCCCCAGTGGCATCCTTAATGATTTCATCTAGGTTGGCCCCAAATAGACGATTCCCCTGAAAGGGGAGATTTGTCAAGGTCTTCTTGGAACCTAGGTCAGCTGACCAGCATTTTAACCACAGCACACGTCTGAGGATCACCGCTGTCTTAGATGCATGCCCTAATAAGGGAGTAGTGTCCAAGGCTGCATCACAGATAAACTGTAGCCCTTGTATAATCTGTTCCATCAAATCAGATGTCTCCTGGGGAATATCTTTTCCCCTAAGATCTTGGCGTACCATTTTCGCCCATTCCGTAAGTGTCTGGGAAACTAGACCAATAACAATTACTGGTCTAAAAGCTGACCCTATCAGAGAGAAGATGGTGCGGGACTCTGCTTCCATCTTTCGATCCACCGGATCCTTAAAGGACGAAGTGTCCTCCACTGGAATAACCGTGGCTTTATTCAGCCTGGAAATAGGTGGATCCACCACTGGTGGTACCGTCCATTTCTTAATGATGGATTCCTCAAACGGATAGCGTCTAGCAATACGCTTGGAAATAGTAAAGGTACGTTTAGAATGCTCCCATTCTCCTTTAATCTGATTACCGAAACATTTAGGTACAGGAAAAGCCTTCATCGTCTTGATGGGCTTATTAGTACCAAAAGGAATCTCTGTTTCAGTTGCCTCTGCCGGTAAAGCCTCAAGTTTTAAGGTTTCCTGCACTGCCACAACTAGTGCGTCCACCAATGCTTCTTCCTGAATAATAGCAGGAGAAGAAGCGTCCTCCTCACTGTCTGAGGGGGCTTTACCTGGGATAACAGCCCTTGCAGAGGAACCTGCAACTGCCGTGACCACCTCTGAATCTGAGTCAGAGGTGTCAGATGGTATAGGGGTAGGCGGGGGTCGCTTCCTTGACCCCCGTCCCTGACAGGCCGCCTCCACCCGAGCCACCATAGACTCCAAAATTGCTGTAAATGACTCTATACTCTGTGCACCGGCGGGTCCCGTGGCCCCCTCGAGGGAAACAGGTGGGGGAATATGTGTGGCAGGGTCCATGATAAATTCCAGTTACTTCCTGGATAATATAATTCAAAAATAAAATTTTTCTTTTTTTTTTTTTTCGACCCCCAGCGCCACAAAAGCCCCTTAGTGTTACCTGCTAGGGATCCCTATCGATCGAGAGAGAGAGAGAGATAGACCCCCAGGCTCACCACTTGATGCTCAGAGTTTAACTGCAACAGGTTACAGCGCTGTCTTAACAAACAGGAAGTCTTTTGGCTGGCTGCCCAGGAAGAAAGGAGGCGGCTCCGCCCCTCTGTACGCCTTCCGGCGCCTCCCCCAAGCTCCACGAGGTGTTTGGATCACCTCAAACATGGCCGCCCCCATGCTGGAGACACGAGGCTACGCCAAAATGGCGGCTCGTGCGATCCAGCAAACAAAATGGCGGCGGCCCGTACTGAATAGCGGTGTGCTGCAGGGCACACAACACTCTCTCTGCATGGGGATATGGCGTGGTTGGCGGTACCGGCCCTGGCGGACCGCATGGCCGTTCGGGAGGCCTGCTAATAGCTGGAGATCTGATTAGGAAGGCAGTCTACATGTCCGTGGCTTCTGACTGGTAGGTAGCTTATTCTTAACCCATAAAATTCCCAGAATGCCACAGATTACATCTTTAAAACATGTATACAATAGATTGTTAGCTCCCAAACCAAGCCTCCTGGCTTTTTGCACACATAAAATCACACTCAAAGTAGGAGGATCTGTGTCATGTTGTAGGATAGAAAGGGACTGTATCTTACCATACAGAGAGGGGCCCGCGTTCACCACAAAACCCGTCAAGGGGAAAGGGGGAACATCTACTCACCATACCGGAACCAGGCGGGCACCAACTCCTGACAGTACCCCTCTCCACCGGGGCGGGAGGGCTGTCGACCGATACGGACGCCGTGACTCATGGTCTTTGGCGTTTCAGCGAGACGTTTAACTCGCGGGTTCAGTCCTTTAATGGGACTTTGTCGCGGCCGACCCAGCGCGGAGCTATGGCCTGCACGCGCTCGTAGGCTGAACTGGGGTGACCACCGGATCTCAACATCCAGCCCGTCGCCCAGTTCAGCTTTCTTGCTTGAAGATCTCACAGGAACACTGGAGAAAAAAGCTGTCTAAAAAAATCCTTTAAGAAAAAATTCTTGCCAGGACCTAAGATCCCAGCAAGGTATCTAGGTCCTTACTCCTAACTAGACAGAAAATAACTGATTTGCTGAGGCAGAGAGAGAGAGGATATACCCTCTGGGACTGCCCCTGGGCTGTGGCCAGAGCTTTTTAATTTCCTGTCTAGTCCTGCTCCTGTGGAGGCAACATAACCCGAAGGTGGTGTATCACCGAGGACTACGTCTGTCAATGAGCGCTAGAGAAAAGTACATTTTCCTGTGCCCTGGGAACGGTAGGTATGGCATACTTGTTTGAATACCGATGCTTCAGTGCATCGATGGTTACAAGTTCTTGCGCATGAAACATTTTCCAAATGTGAAACTTTTGAAACACGAGACTATTCTGCTCTGAGAGTCTCACCGGCCAAGTAAGATAGATGGCTTCACTGAAAGATGGATGTCATGCATCTGTAAATTCAGAGGTAAGCTTCCAGAACCCTTCCTGACCACAGCTGGCAAGTTTGACTCTTCTAAAGAAGTTGCATACAGCCAGGGCTGTATCTACTATAATGTCCCCCCTGGGCCACTGTTTGTTCAGTTTGGCCGGGTGGGCCACTCTAGGAAGAGTCCTGGTGGTTCCAAACTTCTTGCATTTATGGATGATGGAGGCCACTGTGCTCATTGGGACATTCAATGCTGCAGAAATGTTTCTGTTCCCTTCCCCAGATTTGTGCCTTCATACAATCCTGTCTTGGAGGTCTACAGACAATTCCTTGGACTTCATGGCTTGGTTTGTGCTCTGACATGTACTGTTAACTGTGGGACCTTAGACAGCTGTGTGCCTTTCCAAATCATGTCCAATAAACTGAATTTACCACAGATGGACTCCAATCAAGTTGTAGAAACATCTCAAGGATGATCGGTAAACAGGATGCACCTGAGCTCAATTTTAGGCGTCATGGCAAACGCTGTGAAAACTTATGTTCATGGGATTTTTTCGTTTTTTTCGTTTTATTAAATTTGCAAAAATTTCAAACAAACAACTTCTTTCACATTGTCATTATGGGGGATTGTTTGTAGAATTTTGAGGGGAAAAAAAAATAATTTATTCCATTCTGGAATAACAACCTATGAAAAAAAGTGACTTGCTGTGAATACTTTCCGGATGCACTGTATGACATATTAAGTATATCCCTTCCTGCCCACCATCGGTATATAAACATTCCTCTTTACAATTTCCTTTGCTGGTGATATTTTCCCCTTGATGATGGTTGCGCGGCTGGGGGCTCTCAATCGCTGACAGCCCTGGTCACCCCTGATAATCAGTAACCAATCAGCATTGTTCCTAATCATGTGATCACTGTGCAAGCTGAAGGCTTCTTTGAAAAAAAAAAGGAAAGCCTTTAGTTTGCAGATTAACACTGCCACCTTCAGGCTGCGGTGCTCCTCTGCAGTGCTAGAGGTTTAATGTTGAAATGATCATATTACAGTATTAAAATTAAAATAAAATACAATTTAGAAAACAACAAACACTATTTTTTTTTTTTCCATTTTAACGCATTATAATGCCTAAAATAAATAAAAAAAAAAAATCACATTTTTTATTTAAACTGCATGCCAAATAAACACGATATCTGTTCTTAAAAATGTAAAAAAGGTAGCTATGCACATTAGTCGTAGAGTTATTATTAAAGTGGTTGTAAAACCTAAAGTTTTTTACCTTAATCCATTCCTTGCATTAAGGTAAAAAATGTTTAGATGTTCGCATCCCCCCTCAGCCCCCCCCCACCCCGCTTTTACTTACCTGAGTCCTCATTCAATCCAGAGCTGAGCATGTCTGCAGCTCTTCTCTCCCCTCATTTCTAGGTCTCACCGGCTGTGCTGGGGCACCGGGAGCCATTGGCTCCCACTGCTGTCAATCAAAGCCAATGACGAAGGAGTGGGGGGGTGGGGCTGAGTCCCGCTGTCTGTGTCAACGGACGCAGCAGCGGGACTCAGGAGCGAGCATGCACGAGTGCCCCCATGGGAAGCAGCTTCTTATCGGGGCACTGGACAGAGAGGAGGGTCCAGGAGCGCTGACGGGGAACCCAAAAAGAGGAGGTTCGCTGACGCTCTCTGCAATTCCACTGCATAAAGCAGGTAAGTATAGACATGTTTGTTAGTTTTTTTTTATTTATCTTTACAATCACTTTAATTAGTTCTGGACCGGAAGGATTTGCCCCCCTAATGACCAGGCCATTTTTTGAGATCCGGCACTGCATTACTTCCGGGGGAATGGATGGAGCAGGGATGGAATCTGGAAATGGATGGAGTCAGGATGGGATCAAGGTGGTGGATGGAGCAAGGATGGGATCGGGTAATGGATGGAGCCAGGATGGGATCAGGGGAATGGATGAGAGCCGGGATGGGAACGGGGGAAATGGATGGGAGCCGGGATGGGATCAGGGTAGTGGATAGAGCCAGGATGAGATCGGGGTGGTGGATAGAGTTGGGATGGGATTGGAGGGGAAGGATGGAGCCAGAATGGGATCTTTGATTTGAAGGGGAGGGGGTTAAAGGATATGTGCTAGGGGGTGCTTTGGGAGGGGAGAGCAATTGTGCTGGGGGGGTCAAACTATCAAATCTGCCTCCCTCCTTCTAGCACAAGTCCTCTCTAACCTAAAACAAAGCTCTCTCCTGGCGCATATCCTCTGACCCCCACCCCCCTCCCTAAAATCACTACTGGCAGCATAATTGTTACCTGCCAATGCCCCCCCTCTTCCCAATCACCATGTCCCCACCATGTCTCCCTACTCTGTAAGACTCCTGTTATTACAGACCTCAGCTGTGGACAGGTGTCCCTCCTCCTCCCCGGCCTGTGTACGTGAATGTCAGAGCTTAGTAGGAGGCGGCTATAGTCCGGTTCCTGCAGCTATAGAGAGATGCAATTATTGGAGTGTGTGGGGCGATCAGACCCCGGGCACCGTCTGCCTCACTCCCTCCTCCCCCACCCTCCCTGCACATCGTGTGGAGGAGAGGGATAGCAGAGATCCCGTAAGGGAAGGAGGGAGCTGTGGCGCCCCTCTCAATGCAGCGCCCGGTATAAGTCAGGGCCTGGGGTCACCCTCTGGCACCTCACTGTGAAGCTGTGGAACCCCCTTGTCTCCGCCTCCCCTGGTTTTAACATTCAGCAGACACTGGTAGATGACTTTAGCCCTTCTCTGGTGCTCCTCCAAACCCTGCACTTTTTGTTTCCCTGCTCCGCCCCCAGCTGCTTCCCGGCAGCAGCACAAGGTAAGGGGGTGCACTGTGATGAAGGGTTGGGGGGGTGGAGGACTATTGACTTCTATTGGTGGGGGAGCTCTTGGCATCTGATGTAAGGGGGGGTGGGCGACTCCTAACTTCTATTGGTGGGGTTGCTCTTGGCATCTGATGTAAGGGGGGAGGTGGGGGACTCTTGACATCTATTTATGGGGGAGCACTTGGCATCTGATGTAAGGGGGATGAGGGACTCTTGACATCTATTGGTGGGGGAGCTCTTAACATCTCATGTAAGGGGGGGGGGGGCTTTTGACTTCTACTGGTGGGGGAGCTCTTGACATCTGTTGTAAAGGGTGGGGGGGTGGGGGCTCTTGACTTCTATTGGTGAGGGAGCTCTTGACATCTCTTGTAAGGGGGGATAGTGGAATCTTGACTTTTATTGGTGGGGAAGCTCTTGGAATCTGATGTAAGGGGGATGGGGAACTCTTGACTTCTATTGGTGGGGGAGCTTTTTACATCTGATGTAAAGGGGGATGGGAGACTTTTGATTTCAATTGGTAGGGGAGCTCTTGGCATGTGATGTAAGGGGATGAGGGACTCTTGACATCTATTGGTGGGGTAGCTCTTGGCATCTGATGTAAGGGGGGGGGGACTCTTGACATCTATTGATGGGGGAGCGCTTGATATCTGATGTAAGGGAGGGGACTCTTGATTTCTATTGGTGAGAGAGCTCTTAACATCGGATGTAAGGGGGGGTGGGGGACTTTTGACTTCTACTGGTGAGGGAGCTCTTGACATCTGTTGTAAGGGGTGGGGGGGGGGGTCTCTTGACTTCTATTGGTGAGGGAGCTCTTGACATCTGTTGTAAAGGGGGGATAGGGGAATCTTGACTTTTATTGGTGGAGAAGCTCTTGGCATCTGTTGAAAGGGGGAGAGGGGGGCTCTTGACTTCTGTTGGTGGGGTAGCTTTTAACTTCTGATGTAAAGGGGGATGGGAGACTTTTGATTTCAGTTGGTGGGGGAGCTCTTGATATCTGATGTAAGGGGAAGGGACTCTTGACCTCTATTGGTGGGGGAGCTCTTGACATCTGATGTAAGTGGGGGTGGGGGACTCTTGACTTCTATTGGTTTGGGAGCTCTTGACATCTGATCTAAGTGGGGGTGGGGGACTTTTGACTTCTATTGGTTTGGGAGCTCTTGACATCTGATGTAAAGGGACTGTGGGACTCTTGACTTCTATTGGTGAGGGAGCTCTTGATATCTGTTGTGGGGGGGGGGCTCTTGACTTCTACTGGTGGGGGAGCTCTTGACATCTGATGTAAGTGGGGGTGGGGGACACTTGACTTCTATTGGTTTGGGAGCTCTTGACATCTGATGTAAAGGGACTGGGGGACTCGTGACTTCTATTGGTGAGGGAGCTCTTGACATCTGTTGTGGGGGTCTCTTGACTTCTATTGGTGAGGGAGCTCTTGACATCTGTTGTGGGGGTCTCTTGACTTCTATTGGTGAGGGAGCTCTTGACATCTGTTGTGGGGGGGCTCTTGACTTCTATTGGTTTGGGAGCTCTTGACATCTGATGTAAAGGGACTGGGGGACTTGTGACTTCTATTGGTGAGGGAGCTCTTGACACCTGTTGTGGGGGGGCTCTTGACTTCTACTGGTGGGGGAGCTCTTGACATTCGAAGTAAGGGGGTCTTACAGATACCACTGGCCTTTTGAGCGCAACCAAATTGCTGATGTGTAGAGCTATGAAATTGAGTTTGACACCCCTGCTATGGCGTGTCCTTCAAATAGCGTAGGAGAAATAGATATAATATAACATAATACAATATAATACAAAATGGCAGTCAGCTGTCCAACGCACCTTGAAGTGGGAAATCCGTGCTGGTCATGCGCATGGCGGGTGTGTAGGACACATTGGGCATGTCATGGTCTTTGTCCTTTTGCCTCTGCCGATACCATAAGAAGAGTCCCAACAAAGTCATGATGATGAGCAGCAGGACGATGACGCCAATGATGGCCCCCGCCGAGTGTCGTTCGGAGCCGTGAGCCGGGCTGATTTTAGTGTAAGGATTCAGTTCTTCCATCATTAGAGCAGCTACAAAAAAAAAATAAAATAAAAGGAACACAGAGAATAAAAATTCTTTCATTATCAGTCACGCCGCACCTCAGAACGGTTTCAAAGTTTGAGAAAGCCGAAGCTGATTTTTTACTGGCGCACCGCGTCTCTCACCCTGGTCACAGCGGATGCCTTTGAAGCCAGGGTTGCAGTAGCAGGTTCCCGTGACGTGGTCGCACGTGGCGTTGTTCGAACATTCACACAGCTGCCGGCAGCCGTAGCCAAAGGTCCCCGGTGGGCACTCTGCAGGGAAATAGAAGGAAACCACTGAACGTCATGGGACTGCAAGGCAGATATGAAGGCACACACACACTTGCAGATCTATAATACAAGCCTTACGTTGCTGCTAAACACATTACTATAGGAAGGGCCACCACAAAAACACATCAAGGGACCATTGATAGGAAAAAAAGTCCTGCAGCTTATATTCTGATCGCACCTTCTGTGCAGTGATTGGTCATCTATAGAGGCAATCACCATTTGGCCAATTGTGATCTCTCGCAATCGTATTTTGTTAATGATTAAGGCTCCATTCACACCTAAGCGTAGCGCAGTGAGGGTTGCTGCAGCGCGTTTTTTTTTTTTTAGCGTTTTTGGAGGGGGCATCATTCATTTGAATGGGCCTCCCTCCGCTTCAAAAATGCTCCAAAGAAGCTCATGTACCAAATTATGGCCGAGAGCCAGGAGCATTTAGCGTTGTGATTTGTGCAGCAATTTTAACACATTTTGTCGCTAATCAATCCCGACAAAATGGCACAGCGTTTGGGGTGCTTTTTAAGAAATAATGGCATTGCAAACGCGTCACACCTTTTGCCGTGATTCTGAAAATGCGGGCAGAATTGTGGCAATTCTGCCTGCGATTCAAATCGCCTAGGTGTGAATGGAGCTTAAAGCGGAACTTCCCCTTATCTGTCTCCTCCCCCCCTCTGGTGCCACATTTGGCACCTTTCGGGGGGGGGGGGGTATCTGTTTTTAACAGGTACCCTGTCCCCACTTCCGTCAGACCTCGCCGTAACGAGGTATGTCAGAAGTTCAGCCCCTCCTCCTCCCTCCTCTGCTTGTAGGCCAGTAAGATAGCGCAGCGTGCTTCGCGCATGCACAGTAGGATCACTGCCATATTCCCTTACCAGCAATGGCGGCGGTAGCATCCGAAAGCCGATGGAAACATCAGCTGCGGTGCCGACATCGCTGGACACCAGGTAAGGACAGGTAAGTGTCCTAATATTATATAAACAAAAAATGTGCAGCGCTAAAACAGCAAGTGACATAAAATCAGATGTGATAGCAATGTAATCAAAACGGTGCAAATTCTTCAAAATAAAAGTCCATAAAGAAAGTGAAAAAGGCAGGGATTAACCCAAAAAAGTGAAGAAGTGATTCTGATGATAAAGTGCTGAACCCGGATTGCACCACAAGTCTCAGCAAGTTTTGGATGTTCCAAAAAGTTCCTTCTCTCATGAAAGCAGCAGGAAAAAGAGGACACGCGTGTGCAAAGGGATAAGGGGGCTGCTCACCAGAAATCCATGGCCATTCAAACGAATGAATTGACCCCAGAAACGCAAAGCTTATCGCTTGTACAGGGTCCCGGGGAAAGCATTGGTCCCCTCCCAGATAATTCATGCCCCAGACGACGTCAATCTATGACGAAACGCGTCGGGCGGTACCAGACGTGACGTCAACACGCCCCCTATCTCTGCCGGCTTTGTTCGTTCCAGGGAGGAGGCGGGACGCCACGGTCCTCTTACCAGCTCCTGGAATCTGTGTCCGTACGGGCAAGAGTTGGTCACCTCCCAGATAATTATTCCTCAAATTCAGTCAGACACCCAGCAGGATCAAGTATCAATGGCATTAAGATGAAAAATAGAAGGGTGGAGACAGATGGCGTAATCCAGTAAAACAGTAAAAAAGGCTTTATTTAAAATAACACTTACAAAGGAAGCAGGTAAAAGCGCATGGACACAGAGCTGGTAAGAGGACCGCCGTATCCCGTGTCCTCCCTGGAACGAACGAAGCCGGCACGGATAGGTGGCGTGTTGACGTCGTGTCTCGTTCCACCCGACGCGTTTCGTCATAGGCTGACTTCGTCTGGGGCGTGAATTATCTGGGAGGTGACCAACGCTTGCCCGGGACCCTGTACAAGCGATAAGCTTTGCGTTTCTGGGGCCAATTCATTCGTTTGAATGGCCATGGATTTCTGGTAAGCAGCCCCCTTATCCCTTTATGTCCTCTTTTTTCCTGCTGATTTCATGAGAGAAGGAACTTTTTGGAACATCCAAAACTTGCTGGTGCACTCCGGGTTCAGCACTTTATCATCAGACTCACTTTTTCACTTTTTTGGGTTAATCCCTGCCTTTTTCACTTTCTTTATGGACTTTTATTTTGAAGAATTTGCACCGTTTTGATTACATTTCTATCACATCTGATTTTATGTCACTTGCTGTTTTAGCGCTGCACATTTTTTGTTTATATATGTACTGGATCGTTGTCTATAGATCAGTGTCAGCAGCTTTGTTTTTCAATATTTTCCATAATATTTTAGCACAGAAATTTCCCCCTTTTTGCTTTTAAGTGTCCTATTATTAAAAGTCAGCAGTTACAGTATGTGTAGCTGCTGCCTTTCAATTTTTTTTTTTTGGGGGGGGGGGGGGGGTGAAACCGCTTTAAAGTAGATCTCTGGCCAAAACTGTTGTTTCCCAGTTTTGTATAGAGTAGGGTAAGACTAGAACCCCTGTCGGGATTAAAGATGAACTCCAGGTATGATCGGTGTTGTGTAGGCAGGATCGGGGGACTTGGGGTGGGCAGGAGGGGCGGCTGCCCTGGGCGCAGTGGTATCATGTGACGTGGGGGGGGGCACTACGTGAAGTCTTCCTGCCACTACAATCTGACAGAAGTATTGACAGCAGCGTTATTACTACTGTCAGCATTGAGTTAGAGAGAAGGATAGAGCTAGGAGGAGGTTCGGGCTGTGTTCACTCTCCATTCCAGGTACTTGTGGTGGAAAGAAGGATGGGAGAAGATTTGTGCTGGAGAGAGAATTTGGTGGCTTGGGAGGGTAAGATTTGTTCTAGGAGGCAAACTATGTGGGGAGGGGGGGGGGAAGATTTGGGCTGGGGGTGATATGGGGTGTGTGTGTTAGGAAGGATAATTTATGGGGGTTTGTGCTGGGAGGGAGAAAGGGGGTAGAGGATTTGTGCTAGAAGGGGTGATTTGGGAGGGGGGGGGATTTATGCTAGTAGGGGTTACTGAGGAGGATTTGTGCTAGAAGGGGGGATTTGTGTTAGAAAGGGGGAATGAAGGGGGATTTACGCTAGTATGGGTTACTGAGGGGGATTTGTGCTAGAAGGAGGGATTTGAGAGGGGGGGTTGTGTTAGAAAGGGGGAATGAAAGGGGATTTATGCTAGTAGGGGTTACTGAGGAGGATTTGTGCTAGAAGGAGGGATTTGGGAGGGGGGGGGGTTGTGTTAGAAAGGGGGAATGAAAGGGGATTTATGCTAGTAGGGGTTACTGAGGAGGATTTGTGCTAGAAAGGGGGATCTGGGGGGAGGGATATGTGTTAGAAAGGGGGAACGAAGGGGGATTTACGCTAGTAGGGGTTACTGAGGAGGATTTGTGCTAGGAGGGGGGATTTGTACTAGAAAGGGGGAATGAAGGGGGATTTACGCTAGTAGGGGTTACTGAGGAGGATTTGTGCTAGAAGGAGGGATTTGGGAGGGGGGTTATGTTAGAAAGGAGGAATGAAGGGGGATTTATGCTAGTAGGGGTTACTGAGGGGGATTTGTGTTAGAAGGAGGGATTTGGGAGGGGGGTGGTTTGTGTTAGAAAGGGGGAATGAAGGGGGATTTATGCTAGTAGGGGTTACTGAGGAGGATTTGTGCTAGAATGGGGGATTTGGGAGGGGGGATTTGTGTTAGAAAGGGGGAATGAAGGGGGATTTACGCTAGTAGGGGTTACTGAGGAGGATTTGTGCTAGAAGGGGGGGATTTGGGAGGGGGGTTTGTACCAGAAAGGGGGAATGAAGGGGGATTTATGCTGGTAGGGGTTACTGAGGAGCCGCTGGGTAGTAGTTGTAGAGTTACTTACATTGTGCCAAGCTGGACCAATATAACTATACAATGCACATCATACCTGGAGCTCAGATTTAAAGTGGAACTAAACCCTCTTATCCTTTACAGCAAAGGAAGCCGCCATCTTAGTCTCTCTTTTAATCTGCAGTTGCCATGATGCTGCACATGCGACCAGTAATTTAATAGCTTGACAGTTCAGCTGAGGGCACAAGCAACTGTGAAGGTAATCATTACATATATGCTTTGAATGTATCTGTTTTGGGAAATGATGGGTTTAGTTCCACTTTAGCCCCCTCCACTTGTCCTAGTGATCATTATCACTGGAACAAAAAGTGATGGAAAATCCAAAATGTTGAAGTTGTCATTAAAAAAGGAAGAGAGAGGAAATCTTCCAATTGGGGGGGGGGGGGGGGGGGGCACCTGCTGCGGTGACAACAGCCTAGGAAGGGGATTTCTATCACTTTATAGAGACTCCTCTCATGTCCTGCTCTATTACTGGGACAGGAAGTGATGGGAAATCTTCCCAATGGGGTGTGGGCTGCAAAAAATATTAACCCAAAAAGGTATTAACCCTTCCCTACTCTATCCAAAGCTAAAAATACATCTTTTGGCTATATGTACACTTTAATTCCTGTGCAGCTTTACATGCAAATCATTTTTAGTCACCTAGTTTTAAGTTAGTAAAGTACGTAGA
Source organism: Pelophylax lessonae (assembly GCF_965119305.1). Taxonomy (NCBI): domain Eukaryota; kingdom Metazoa; phylum Chordata; class Amphibia; order Anura; family Ranidae; genus Pelophylax; species Pelophylax lessonae. The sequence goes on along the minus strand of NC_138771.1, from coordinate 19,532,197 downwards.
ACCAAACTTTACTCCTATCTTTAGGTATTCACTACTATGCATTTTGAGTCTTTGTCAGTTGTCTCCAAACCTTGGCCTTTTGCTTGCCTTTATAAAGCCCTTGGGGCACTATTCCTCCCACTGATACAAAGCATTATTCCTCCTACTGACATCAACAATGGGGCACAACTCCTCTGACTGACACCAACAGTTGGGCACTATTCCTTCTAGTGACACCAAAAATAGGTCACTATTCCTTCCATTGACACCAAAAACAGGGTACTATGCCTTCCATTGACATCAACGATGGGGCCCTATTCCTTCCACTGACACCAGCGACAGGGTACTATTCGTTCCACTGACACCAATGATGGGGCAATACTCCTCTGACTGACACCAAAAGTTGAGCCCTATTCCCTCTACTAATACCAACAATGGTGCACTATTCCTTCCACTGACACCAAAGGTGAGGCACTATTCCTGTCACTGACACCAATAATGGGGCATTATTCCTCCCACTTAAACCAATGATGGGGCACTGTTTCTTTCACTGACATCAATGATGGGGCATTATTCCTTCCACTAATACCAATGATGGGGCACTATTCTTCTCTCTGACACCAATGACGGGGCACTATTCCTCCCACTGATACCAATGATGGGGCACTATTCCTCCTACTAATACCAATGATGGGGCACTATTCCTCCCACTGACACCAATGATGGGGCACTATTCCTCCCACTGACACAGATGATGGGGCAATATTCCTCCCACTGACACCAATGATGGGGCACTATTCCTCCTACTAATACCAATGATGGGGCACTATTCCTCCCATTGACACCAAAAATGAGGCACTATTTCTCCCGCTAACACCAATGATGGGGCACTATTCTTCCCTCTGACACCAATGATGGGACACTATTCCTCCCACTGACACCAATGATGGGGCACTATTCCTCCCACTGACACCAATGATGGGGCACTATTCCTCCCACTGACACCAATGATGGGGCACTATTCTTCCCACTGACACCAATGATGGGGCACTATTCCTCCCACTGACACCAAAGATGGGGCATTAGTCCTCCTTCTGACTTTATGTAATCAGAGGCATTTTCTTATCCCACTGATAGTCTGTCCCTCCTAAAGTCTGAAGGACAGTAAGCTGGTCCTTTGCTTACAAAGTTTGGAGATCCCTGGACTATGGAACTTATTACATATTCACATCATTTTGAGATGTAACCTTTTTGTTTTTAAATTTACATTTTTTAAATTTTGTCCATATTTGTGCTGAAAATATTCCTCTTGAGATGGTTTATATGCAGTCTGGTGTAGTTACAACATGCAATGTAAACGCTCCCCCCCCCCCCCCCATTGCTCGGTCCTTATGAGGATTTTGTAGGTGAGACAGACAGACAGACATAGAACAGGACATTGTTCAATGCAGGCTGTATGTGGACTGCATGTGTGGTGCAGGACTAGACGCTGGCTGACAGGTCACTTACTCTGCTCGCAGTGTTTGCCTGTGAATCCTGTCCTACATGTGCACTGCCCAGTGATGTGGTCACAGTCGGCTCCGTTATGGCACTGGCAGACATTGGCACAGTCCTTTCCATAAAAGGCTGATGGGCACCCTGCAGAACCAGAATAACGTCACCATACACCCAATGATAGACATGGGGGAGACACAGTCCCCACCACTACTGAGTTTCAGAGGCTTCCATTCAAACTTATCTTAGTTTTGAATCGGAACAATGAGCAAAACCAGCAATTACACACAATGCAGTCTATCATCAGCATGAATACCCTTTTACCATAATTTTATTACCTGTTGATTCTGCAAGTAGGTCCATTATGTTTACAGACCAAGCTGTCCAGCAAATATGGCAGTTACAGAGTTGGGACAAGTCATATTACACTGGTGAAGGTACTTACAATGGTCAGCTTCTATTCATGGCTTCAAGCAGAACTCCGGACAAAAAAAAAAAAAACAAGGTAAAATGTATAACCTCTTCCCATGCTCGCCTCCAGGATTTCTCCAGAGCTTCTCCCATTCTTTGGAACTCTCTACCCCAATCTGTCCGACTGTCCCCTAATCTATCCATCTTTAGACGATCCCTGAAAACCCTTCTCTTTAAAGAAGTCTACCCGGCTACTAACTAATACACTGTTTCACTTTCTTCATCAGCTCATCCCCCACAGCTATTGCCTTTTGTATCAATGACCCTCCCTTTTAGATTGTAAGCTCTAAGGAGCAGGGCCCTCTGATTCCTTTTGTTCCAAATTGTATTGTAACTGTAATGTCTGCCTTCATTTTGTTAAGCGCTGCGCAAACTGTTGGCACTATATAAATCCTGTATAATAATAATAAATAATAATATAGCTCTTTAAAATATAAAATACCAAAACCAGCTGTTGCTGTAATTTCTAGTGCAAAGATTTCCCCTGCAGTATTACGTTTCTGCCACTAGATGTCCTCAATCTGATGGCCAGCAACATTAAACTCACTTCTTCTAAGCCAACTGTCCTAGGTCAGCGGTCGCCAACCAGCGATCCGTGGGCCACTGATGGTGCACAAGAAAATTTTGGAGGTCCCCAGGGGTTCTGCTGCAAATCTACATTTTGGCAGATGTATACCGCCCCAATGTTGTTTCCACTGTTGTTCTCAATGCCAAGTCAATACTGTCAGGGCACATTAAATACCCAATGCCTCCTCTGTAGTTCCTGCTCATGTGAACTCAGAGGAAGGCACCGGGAGTAGTACAGAGAGGGGGAGATAAGGAAGGAGGGGACTTCCAATGGCAGCACCAATAACAGACTGTGGGAGGAAGCACAGAGCTCATGGCTGTATAAGGAGGTGAGATCCAATGATGAGTCTGTGTAAGGCAGAAGTGTGATGCAGAGTGAGGTCAGGGGGGTAGAGAGCCATATCACTGTGTGAATAAGGCAGCAGTGTGGTTCGGGGGGGCAGAGACACAGAACATTATGTGTACAAAGCAGCAGTGTGATCCAGGGGGAGGGGGCAGAGAGACAGAACATTGTGTGTATAAAGCAGCCATGTGATCCAGGGGAAGGGGGCAGAGAGATGGAACATTGTGTGTAGAAGGCAGCAGTGTGATCCAGGGGGAGGGAGGCAGAGAGACAGAACATTGTGTGTATAAAGCAGCCATGTGATCCAGGGGGAGGGGGGCAGAGAGATGGAACATTGTGTGTAGAAGGCAGCAGTGTGATCCAGAGGGAGGGGGACAGAGAGGCGGAGCATTGTATGTAGAAGGCAGCAGTGTGATCCAGGGGGAGGGAGGCAGAGAGACAGAACATTGTGTGTATAAAGCAGCCATGTGATCCAGGGGGAGGGGGGCAGAGAGATGGAACATTGTGTGTAGAAGGTAGCAGTGAGATCCAGAGGGAGGGGGACAGAGAGGCAGAGCATTGTATGTAGAAGGCAGCAGTGTGATCCAGGGAGAGGGGGCAGAGAGATGGAACATTGTGTGTAGAAGACAGCAGCGTGATTGAAGGAGGAGGGTGGCAGAGAGACGGAACATTATGTGTAGAAGACAGCAGCGTGATTCAAGGAGGAGGGTGGCAGAGAGACGGAACATTGTGTGTAGAAGGCAGCAGTGTGATCCAAGGGTAGGGGGGCAGAGAGACGGAACATTGTGTGTATAAGGCAGCAGTGTGATCCAGGGGGAGGGGGGCAGAGAGACGGAACATTGTGTGTATAAGGCAGCAGTGTGATCCAGGGGGAGGGGGCAGAGAGGCGGATCATTGTGTGTAGAAGGCAGCAGTGTGATCCAGGGGTAGAGAGACGGGACATTGTATGTAGAAAGCAGCAGCGTGATCCAGGGGGAGGAGGGCAGAGAGGCGGAACATTGTGTGTATAAGGCAGCAGTGTGATCCAAGGGGAGGAGGGCAGAGAGGCGGAACATTGTGTGTAGAAGGCAGCAGTGTGATCCAGGGGGAGGAGGGCAGAGAGGCAGAACATTGTGTGTATAAGGCAGCAGTGTGATCCAGGGAAAGGGGGCAGAGAGACAGAACATTGTGTTTATAAGACTGCAGTGTGATCCAGATGGAGGGGGGCAGACAGCCAGAGAATTATGTGTATAAGGCAGCAGTGTGATCTGAAGGGGAGGGGGAAGAGTGCCTGAGCATTGTGTGCATAAGGCAGCACTGTGGTCTAGGGGGAGGGGGGCAGCAGAGAGCCCGAGCATTGTGTGTATAAGGCAGCAGTGTGATCCAGGGGGAGGGGGGCAGCAGAGAGCCCCAGCATTGTGTGTATAAGGCAGCAGTTTGATCTAGGGGGAGGGGGACCATTGTGTGTATAAGGTGTGTAAAACATGTTAGTGGTCTATGGGATTAAAAATTGTGAGTTTAGTGGTCCATGAGGTCCGAAAAGTTGATGACCACTGGTCTAAACCCACCCCAGTTTATTATTGGACAGTTAAAGGCAAAGCTGCACAATGATGAGCTAGGCCATCTGACTGTTTCTCTGCTTTCTCCTCCTATCAGCATGCCTTCTGTCAGCACATGAAGTGATCAGGTCCTTCTTCCTCTCACACTCAAGCCCTGCTGCTAATCTGCAAGAGACTGAGACTAGGTCAAATTCAGATACTTACACTACCTGTATTTAAAAAATAGGCTTTTTGCCTTACCTGTAAAATCCTTTTCATGGAGTACATTAGGGGGCAGAGGATGGTATTCTAACTAAGTAACACCTCCCCCGCTCTCATCATACCTTTGGTTTTCGGAGCAAGCAATGGAGTGGTCTCACACAAAATGGCGGCTCACTTCCGGTCCGTGCATCGTGACATCATCAGCTCCGCCCTACGCGTTACGTCACAAAATCATTTGACTTCGTCAGGGATCACACGTATGTATGAGAGTACAACGGACACTGAATTTGATATAATTGTGGGACATTATTGTTTATTGAGTGCATTTAAAAATAGACATGTGCAGAACCAAAACATATGTTCTGTTTCCTTTCGGATCGATTCGTTAAGTTACTAATTTCATTCAGTTGCATTCGTAATGAAACTCATTTTGTTTATTCGTTTTTGACTGGATTACAATTTTTCAATGGATTCAAATTGAATTTGAATTGAAAATGTTAAATCGATCAGAATTCATTGTGAAGAATAGTGGGTTTTTTCTATTCAAAATTAGAAATTAGAATTTTGGAAGACGGTTATATTGGTTCTATTTTATTCTATTCTGTTTTACTCTATTCTTTTCTATACTGTTCTATTCTGTTTTATTCTACTCTATTCTTTTTGAAATGTTAATTTCAGAAGAGGGCTATACTCTTTCATTTGGAAAAAAGGGGGGATGATGAGCGCTGAGGGGATGACTCGCCTGGGGGGGGGGTGGGAAGGGGGGGTGGGAAGGGGGGGAGGGAGGGGAATAAATAAAAGTGAAAATGAAAATAAAAATTATAAAAATAAAAATTTAATTTAAAAATTAGTTCTGAATGGAGGTCAATGTTACAATGTGGTTAGAGTTAAAATCAGTAAGCGGTTCAGATGCAGGGATGGATGATGCTGGTGCCAAATCGCATGGGGTACACAGAGAAAGTCACAAGCCAGCTCTCAGAGTATGAAGCAGCTCTGTGCAAATAGGCAAGGGGAGGAAGAGAGTGGCGCCAATCTGGGTGCAGCAAGTTAAGAAATTACATTTTATTGTAATAAAAACACTCACATATAGTACTGTGAAGCAGGTGTACAGATCGTAGGGTAGGCTGTAACGGATGCAGTCCTGGTGGCAAGCAGGTTCCAGTTCTCATGACGCTCTGGCCATTCCTGTGGTGTCCGGCGCTTCAGATGCAGGGAGGAGAGGGGAAAGCCGTCCTTTCCAAGGGACTTGCGTTGCAGCGGTGCGTGTGTCCAGGCTCACCCTACGATCTGTACACCTGCTTCACAGTACTATATGTGAGTGTTTTTATTACAATAAAATGTAATTTCTTAACTTGCTGCACCCAGATTGTCGCCGCTCTCTTCCTCCCCTGTACTCTTTCTATTCTAATCTATTCTATTCTGTTCAAATCTATTCTATTTTTCTATTCTCTTCCTTTATTTAACATTCTATTCTTTTATATTCTATTTTATTCGAAATTTGGATTTCAGAAGACGGCTATATTCTAACATTAATACACATAGTCTTTGAAGGAAATCAGCAATATGTTTATATTTCAAATTTGTTTTCCGAATTCGATTCAAATTTCAGATTTCGTTTTTTTTTATTCTGGATTCATTTAAATTCATTACTATTGCAATTCGGAAATTCGAATACATCTGAATCTCGAATAACAAAAATTTTGTCAGAATTTTTCGATTTGGAACTAAACCAACCACACACATCCATTTGAAATTATGCAGCACTGTTATAACACATTATATGTCTAATTGTATGTGGGAACACATATAGCATGGGCAGCCAAATCAATAGTCATAGCACAAGGGGTTATTATTTTTTAAGAAACAGTATTGGTTGCGGTGGGGTTTTTCTGCTTAAGCAATGACAGGAGTGGATCACAAACAGATCAGGGAGGGACCACATCCCGTAATGTACTCCAAGAAAAGGATTTTACAGGTAGGACAAAAATCCTATTTTCTTAGTTGTACATTACAGGACTGGCTTTATCGGCTTGGCTGTTGAAGTTCAGGTCCTGGTGGGCAGGAGAATATTGGATTTGGCCATCTCTGTGCTCTTAAAAGCTAGGAAATCCCCTTTTTGCTACCAGTCCACCCCAGGACTTGGAATGTGTAAGGTACTTTATCTTGGTGAGAGACAAGAAACTTCCAGCCCAAGAAGTTCTCAGTGGGACGAATTCTGTATTTTCTCCTGTCTTGTCTGGATCCACATTTGACCTACCTACCATGAAGGTTTAAGTCCCAGCCTTAGCCATTGTTTTTAGAGACCACCAGCCTCTCATTCTCTAGTGAAGGCCTTCATGTGGGGTGCTGCTCCCTGTATGTTCCCCTGTAACTCAGTGGGATCTCAACTTGGTTCACAGAAGGTCCTTTAAACCTACTCAGGGCTGTTGTTAGAAACAATGAGGGCCCCATACAGTCAACCTATGCTTCAGTTATGAATGAACACAGTAAGTGATCGGTACCAATTACTCATTGTGTTCATTCAGGAAAGGAAGGGACTGGTAAATATGACATATTTACCTAACCCTTTCCCCACTCTCAATCCTGAAGGATCCTATTGTATGCTTGCAGGAAGGAAAGGAGGGAAGCCAAAAGCACTGCGGGGGTAGGGAGGCCCGGGGCGAGGGGGAGACATATGGTGCACAGGGAGGCAGATGAGTGTAGTGGGGGGGGGGGGGGGGTAGTTCAATTACTGAAACCGATCCCCTGTATGGCTCTCTTTGCAGCAGGGAGCGAGAGGAGAAGCGGGAGGGAGAGGAGAAGCCATCTTTTAGCTGCTGCAGAGAGAGCCATACCGGGGATCGTTTCCAGTATTTGTTGCCCCCGCCCCCTCGACCGCTGCACGGATCACCTCCATGCCCACATCTGAAGCACCCTGCACCCTAACTGGCCTAGGCCCCGTACAGGAGGATTGGTGGTACCCCCTTATCCACAGCCTTGAACCTACTAGGGACAGGCTTGGTCAGTGCTTTAAGTGGGCCGGTATGCACTGGTACTCAGTACCGCCACTTCCAAATATGGCTCTTGAGCATACCGCCACCTCTCCGTGCGCCTTAGCATACCATTTTGGACACCTGCGCCCTCAATTGCCCCCCCCAAGAATATTTCCCACTCCAAAGCCAAACCAGTCAGCACCAGTGAGTCACCCTGCTCCGGAGTCCCAGACCAGGCCAGGGGGGGTGCTCTGTGGGGACCCTGATGTGGGGTGGGGGGGGACAAAATTTATAGGCTATAATAGAGTACCGGCACCTCTTTTGGGCCACTTAAAGCACTGGGCTTGGTAGGAAAACCTTGAACATGCCTGTGACTAAGACCAGGCTCAGATACGCCAAGCAATAAGACAGTTCCAGCACTGATTTCTGGAGATTCAGGGACCACCTGAATCACTATAGAGTCTGAAGAGTCCATTAGACATTAGCTGACAGTGTGGGGGCAACTGTTTCTTCAGAGTGAGGCTGTCCAGACAGTCAATACAAGGATTCCCTTAGAAAAAAGCAACAAAATGCAACAAAATGTTACATGTCCACATCAAAAATGCATGTAGTGTTGATGGGCTGAAAAAAATGGACACGTTAGTAGTCATCCTGGATGTCCACAGACGCCACAAGGTCTCCCAAATAAAGTGAGGCAATGATGGGGCAGGCGGATTCCATATGGAATTTTTGCACCTGAAGGAAGGTTTTGAGAACCTTCACATGCAGGATTGCCCCATGTCAAATCCTTGAAACCTCTGTGTCTGTGTGGCTATTACCAGGGCCGGTGCTACCAGTAAGGCGACCTAGGCAGCCGCCTAGGGCGAAACTTAGCAGGGGGCGCCGTCAGAGCCTGCCCCGAGGTAAGTGACTTACCGTAGGTCACTGAAGGGGTTTTAACCAGTGGCGGCCGGCCTGTCCATTAGGGGCGCAGGGGCGCTGCTCCCCCTATCCATGCGTTCAGCCCCCTAATCTACATGCAGGGCTCCGGATGCATGGATTCCAATGACGTTTTTTTTTTTTTGAAGCACGTGATTAGAGCCAGAGGCTCTAATAGGCTTCAAAAAAGGGTGGGCTCGTGGCGCAGAGCACTGCGTCCTGAGCCCATCCAGTCGTGTGACAATAGTGAATGAATATTTGCTATTGCCACACTGATTTCCTCAGAGACCAAAATTCCATCTTGAAGCTTCAGGGTACTTCATTCAAAATGTCCTAGAGCCATATGGCAACGAAGGCCAACAGATGTCTCCCCCACTTGCGCCTTGCGAGGAGGACCAGGAAGCCTGAGAGAAGGGAAAGGAACTTTTTTTAGCAACTGGAGTAGAGGATTTCCAAGGAAGGAGATTATGCCTACTTTTTCTGGGGCAAAGAGGAACTCTTGCCCCCCCCCCCCCCAGTGATTCTTAATGAAGTTATCCAGGAGATGCCAAAAATTAAAGCTTAAAGGCATACGTATGAAGCGTTTCTTAACCTTATTTTTCACAGACCTACATTTGAATCAAAGGGTCTAAAAGATGGAATGGAGAACCCATTCTGTATACTTGACATAGAAAATTTGCCAGCCCACTATTGCTATAGAGCAGTCAATGGACATGGACTTCACTTGGTGAAGCCCAGAAGGGTTTTTCAGGATAAAACTAGGATTCCAGGACATGGCCTTGGACCAGGCCACTAAAGTCTTCTAGATGGTAGATAATGGCAATGGTTAGTTGCAGAGCAGGTTTTGCAAAGAGAATAAGGCTTTAGGAGGGGCTTCCAGCATGCCATCCACTTGGTCGAAAAACATTGGTAGAACCCCAACAGGGACAGTTGTCAAGACAGAAAGTGGCTGAGTCTATGACAGGGACAGAACACTTTTTTTTTTATAAAGATGCCTCTATACAGCATTGAAGGAAAATTCTTAGGAGCCGCAAAGACTTTTTAGGGGGTGGGCCAATTGCTATGCAGGACCAGGGGCAATAGGAATACACTGGAAAAGCTTTAACAGGTTAAGGGCTCTTCAGAGAATCCAGGCTCGTCAGTCTTGAAGTATCCAACCCAGAAATCTCCAGATCTAGGCATGTGCAGACTGTGTCAGTAAGGAGTAAAATGGTGTCCTTACTGTTGGGAGTAATGTCAGTAGACTAAGGCTCCTCAGATGCAATGTCCTTTTAAATCCTCCTCTTGCTCCACAGAGCGCACAGCAGCGGCTGCAGGCAAATCAGAGACTGACTCTGAAAGAGAATGCAAGGAAGCACATTCAGAATCATCATCATGGAAGGGGATCTACGCCATATAAATCTGCCTCAGGTAAAGAGATGCCCCTGGATAATGCAGAGGGGGATCCCGTTAGGGGAGCTAAGAAGGGCTGTAAGGAGCAGGATGACCCTAGCAGGGAACAGAGGACAAATTGGTCAGTGGCAGGCCCATGGACAAGGGCTCTGTGAGCCATCCTGGAATTGGCCAACTGCAGGCGCAAGGGAGGTCATTGTTTGGGACTGTGTCACTCTGTGCCTGGAGGAGGCATTGCTTCCAGTAAGCCCAAGGGTGCCCAAGTATACCAAGAAGCAGTGCACATATGCACAGTTAAGACACACAGACTGGGCCCGAATGGACCTAACAGAGCGGCTGAAGGACACCAGTTTTGAAATTGGCACACATAACCTCAGAGCTGGCACTGGGAACTGAACTGGAAAGTGCCCAGGGATTTATTCTAACCAACAAGTCACAGCCAAGGAAGGTGCGATAGGAGCAATGTAAAAGCACACTAGGCTCCCTTTAGGGCAATACCCTGACTTACAGCAGTAGCAGTCCAAAATGGGCCCTGCTGCCCCCACAGTGCACAGAGACTGGAGAGTGCCAGGCAGGGGCCAGAGAAATGCACCCTTTCTTTGCTGGAGGGCATATCCAGGGAAGGGGTTTCAACGGGTTGGTGGACCATGACCCTCGACCTGCAGAGCATCCTGCCGATAACTGTGTTTTACTGGGTGCCTAGATGTGTGCCTAATGTAGAAGACAGTGCCCGGAGGGCAGAGCCGGGACAAGGGGTGGGCAGGAGGGACGGCTGCCTTGGGCAATGTGGTATCATGTGAGATGGGAGGGCACCACAAGGAGGTAGGGGGAGGTGATTTGTGTTGGGAGGGGGAATATTGGGGGCAGCAGGGAGTAAGAATTGTTCTAGGAGGGGAAATTTGGGTGGGGAGTGATGTTTTAGGGGGATTTGTGTTGGGAGGGGGGATGGGGAAGAGGACTTGTGCTAGGAGGGGGGTTTGGTGGGATTTGTGCTAGAAGAGGTCATATGGTAAAGGTGCTTTGTGCTAAGAGGGGACATTTTTGGGGGTGGGGGGGGGGTATTTGTGCTATTAGGGATGAAGGGGGTATTTGTGCTAGTAGGGATGAATGGGGTATTTGTGCTATGAAGGGAGATTTGTGTGGGATTTGTGTTAGGGGTTGGGAGCTTTGTGCTGTAAGTGCCGATCTAGAATGGGGGGAGAGGTTTTGTACTCAGAGAGGAAGTTTGAGGAATTTGAAGGGTAGAGGATTTGTGCTAGGAGGGGAGATTTGGTAGGATTTGTGCTATAAGAGGTGATATGGTAAAAGGGAATTTTGCTAGGAGGGGACATTTTTTTGGGGGGGGTTTGGGTTGGTAGGGATGAATGGGGGTATTTGTGCTAGGAAGGGACATTTGTGTGGGATTTGTATTAGGGGTGGGGAGACTTGTGCTGGAAGTAGAGATTTAGAATGGGGGGAGAGGTTGTTGTACTCAGAAAGGAAGTTTGAGGGATTTGAAGGGTAGAGGATTTGTGCTAGGAGGGGGGGATTTGGTGGGATTTGTGCTAGAAGAGGTGATATGGTAAAAGGGAATTTTGCTTTTTTTTTTTTTGGGGGGGGGGGGGGGTTGTGCTAGTAGGGATGAATGGGGGCATTTGTGCTATGAAGGGACATTTGTGTGGGAATTGTGTTAGGGATGGGGAGACTTGTGCTGGAAGTAGGGATTTAGAATGGGGGGAGAGGTTGTTGTACTCAGAGAGGAGGTTTGAGGGATTTGAAGGGTAGAGGATTTGTGCTAGGAGGGGGGATTTTGTGGGATTTGTGCTAGAAGAGGTGATATGGTAAAGGGGAATTGTGCTAGTAGGGGACATTTTTTTTGGGGGGGGGGCTAGTACTAGTAGGGATGAATGGGGGTATTTGTGCTAGGAAGGAAAATGTGTGTTTGTGGGAATGTGTGTGTGCTGAAAGTAGGGATTTAGAATGGGGGGGGGGGGAGAGGTTGTGTACTAGGAGAGGAAGTTTAAGGGATTTGAAGGGTAGAAGAATTGTGCTAGGAGGGGGGATTTGGTGGGATTTGTGCTAGAAGATGTGATATGGTAAAAGGGAAATTGTGCTAGGAAGGGACTTTTTTTTGTTTTTTCGGGGGGGGGGGGGCTTAGTGCTAGTAGGGATGAATGGGGGTATTTGCGCTAGGATTTGTGTTAGGGGTGGGGAGCTTTGTGCTTAAAGTGGGGATTAAGAATGGGGGGGGAGAGGTTGTGTACTCAGAGAGGAAGTTTGAGGGATTTGAAGGGTAGAAGAATTGTGATAGGAGGGGGGATTTGTGCTAGAAGAGGTGATATGGTAAAGGGGAATTGTGTTAGAGGGGACTTTTGAAGGGTAGCGGATTTGTGCTAGGAGCAGTGATTTATTTGGGAGGGGGAGAAAATAACCCCAGAATTTCAAATGCTATCATGTCTTCACTTATGTCCTTTATGTTTGAGCTTTGCCAAAAGAACCAAAAAAAACGTTGGTGTAACTGCTTAAACAATATTAGCTGGCGTTCAATTTAATTTCTCTCTTACTCCGTGTCCATTTAAAGCTAGACTTCCATCTGAGATGACCCCGTCCCACAGGGTGACAACATTGCTTTACAATTTCACTGCAGAAAAAACAGCTTTGTCACCCTCGTATAGGAAGTGGAAAAATAACAAATTTTATAGAAGAATCAACCTACAGCAAAAAAAAAAAATTGTTTATGGGGAAAATAATTAAAAAACTAAAAAATTCTGTGTTAATGCTACTGACAGACTGCAACGCATGCATACACATTTTTTATTCTACCCATTGTTCCACTTTACGGAGTCTATTTGTAAAAAAATTAAGGCATTTACATAGCCGTTATGACTAATCTCTGTAATATATCTAATACATTTACAGTATATCACAAAAGTGAGTACACCCTTCACATTTCTGTAAATATTTTATTCTATCTTTCCATGTGACAACACTGAAGAAATGACACTTTGCTACAATGTAAAGTAGTGAGTGTACAGCTTGTATAACAGTGTACATTTGCTGTCCCCTCAAAATTACTCCACACACAGCCATTAATGTCTAAACCGCTGGCAACAGAAGTGAGTACACCCTTAAGTGAAAATGTCCAAATTAGGCCCAAATAGCCATTTTCCTTCCCCGGTGTCATGTGACTCGTTAGTGTTAAAAGGTCTCAGGTGTGAATGGGGAGCAGGTGTGTTAAATTTGGTGTTATCGCTCTCACTCTCTTATACTGGTCACTGGAAGTTCAACATGGCACCTCATGGCAAAGAACTCTCTGAGGATGTGAAAAAAATAATTGTTGCTCTACATAAAAATGGCCTAGGCTATAAGACTATAAGAAGACCCTGAAACTGAGCTGCAGCACAGTGGCCAAGACCGTACAGAGGTTTACCAGGACAGGTTCCACTCAGAACAGGTCTCGCCATTGTTCACCAAAAAAGTTGAGTGCACGTGCTCAGCGTCATATCCAGAGGTTGTCGTTGGGAAATAGACGTATGAGTGCTGCCAGCATTGCTGCAGAGGTTGAAGGGGTGGGGGGGTCAGCCTGTCAGTGCTCAGACCATACACCGCACACTGCATAAAATTGGTCTGCATGGCTGTCATTCTAGAAGGAAGCCTCTTCTAAAAAAAGATGATGCATAAGAAAGCCTGCAAACAGTTTGCTGAAGACAAGCAGACTAAGGACATGGATTACTGGAACCATGTCCTGTGGGCTGATGAGACCAAGATAAACTTATTTGGTTCAGTTGGTATCAAGCGTGTGTGGCGGCAACCAGGTGAGGAGTACAAAGACAAGTGTGTCTTTCCTACAGCCAAGCATGGTGGTGGGAGTGTCATGGTCTGGGGTGCATGAGTGCTGCCGGCACTGGGGAGCTACAGTTCATTGAGGGAACCATGAATGCCAACATGTACTGTGACATACTGAAGCAGAGCATGATCCCCTCCCTTCGGAGACTGGGCCGCAGGGTAGTATTCGAACATGATAACAACCCCAAACACACCTCCAAGACAACCACTGCCTTGCTAAAGAAGCTGAGGGTAAAGGTGATGGACTGGCCAAGCATGTCTCCAGACCTAAATCCTATTGAGCATCTATGGGGCATCCTCAAATGGAAGGTGGAGGAGCACAAGGTCTCTAACATCCACCAGCTCTGTGATGTCATCATGGAGGAGTGGAAGAGGACTCCAGTGGCAACCTGTGAAGCTCTGGTGAACTCCCAGTGGCGTCGCTAGGGGGGGGGCCAGAGGGGGCCATGGCCCCACCAATATTACTCTGTGCCCCCTCATGTGCCCCCCCAAATAAAATGCCGTTTTTATTACTATTTTATATGGCAGAGAAAGCACTAAATAAAAAAAAAAGGGCTGAAGAAGGCTGCTGTTCTGGTGCTGTGCGATACATCCCCCCCCCAGGCTGTAATGGTAGAGTCCGGATTGAAAAAAAAAGCCTGATTCACACTGTGTATACGAGGCTGCGAGTGTCTTGTCTGTATGACACAGCCGAGCCAGCACACTCCCTCCTCCCTCCTCCCTCCTCCCCCCTCCCCTCTCCCCTCACAGACAGCAGAGGAGAGGGAATATGAGCTCCTTGTGTGTCTGCCTGGACCGCCCACTCTCCTCCCCGCATGCAGATATATCTGAGAGGAGATGTGGGCGGGAAACATGAAATATGGTGGTGTCTGGTGTGTGAGAGAGGGAAGAGGAAGAGCTTTAACCCTGCTGGGTGAGTACAGCTGTGCAGTATATTGTGATTGCTGAACTGTCCCCATCTCCCTCCCTTGTCCCCCCCCCCCCTTCTCTGTTCTTCCAAGAGCTTGACAAACTTCACTTCCATTAAGAACTTAGGCAGCCAATGCATGGATTTTGTAAATGTGAAAGAACACTTCCTCGGGCCAATTGGTTTTATAAATGTGACAATGGGATTGCGCTGTGGACGACCCTAAGAGTGAACATTGGAAAATAAGTGTAATACAAGGTATTACTCACAGCGCGTGTCGTTGAGCAAAATAATAATAAATAATGATGTGCTAAATATGTGATACTGAGTATAAAAATGTATGGTGTGCTCTTGTGATTATAATAAAATAACTTTTGGCTGCTTATAGCTCTATTTAAATGCACCCTTTAAAATACTGAACTCGTGCTTATTGTGACTTTGCAGTCCTATGCCAAAATGCATCAAAAAAATAAATTATCAAGTGAAATGTGATAAGCAAAACTTAAACCATATAATGCTGTAGCACCACCCCCGCAGGAGCTGCTGATTATGTTATTGGGTCTACACCCTGCCTAACAACCCTATAGAACTGGCTCAATCCCTCCTCAGGCACAACTGACCCAGAATAGGACTGGACTATCAGATGGACACACAGGTTGGAATACAGTACTTCAATATGCAACAGTGAATTATTACCTTCTTGGTGGTAGTCCTTCTGGGTGACACAATAGGACAGCACACGGAATTGTAATTAACCAAAGCTTAATTTACTGTATATCAAATTGAACAAGGGAGATACAATAAAACACAGTTCCTTAAAATGGGTCACTTAAATCAGCTTTAAAAGAAATACCCCACACTACTCCCTCATTGATGCTAGACACAGTACCAGATAAGTAGGCCTATCTGAGTCCCTCCCCCAAAGTCCTCTTCCCTCTTCTTTTTGAGTCTTCGCTAGCCAGGGCTATTGAATCGAGCTCATTTGTAATCCAAATTAGGAATGAAGATCAAGAGAGAGAGAAAGAACAGTGGACTGTTGGTTGTCACTGCAGGGTGTCTGTGTAGCTGAGCGGTAACTTCCGTGAGTGAGGAAGGCCTCAGGCGGCTCCTTTAATGTTAGTATTGATTGTCTAAGAGTGTCCTGAAGTGATATTCTAATCTACCCCGGGGTATATCACCTTCTATTGCGCTATCGCTATATGCAAGTAAAACCACTTCTTCAGAGAGACAAAGTCAGTCCTTTTTGGGCAAGTGCCCTCTCCCCACAGGAGTTTCCCTTGCGCGCGCTCCACTGCGATCTCAGTCCTTTGGCTCGATATCTGCCTCGCGCGGTCTTTCTGGTGGATGGCTCCGGTCTCTGCCAACAGCGGTAAGGAGCTCCGGGAATGTGTCTCGTGCTTGAGATGGGACGGTTCAGCGTCGTCACTCCAGGCTTAGAGGCTTTGGCCTAATATCCAGCATCAGTCCTTAGCTCCAGCTTCTTAGTTCCTCGGAGTCCAGCGCAGAAGAGAGCGAGCTTGGCTCCTCCCTTCCTTTAAATAACTTCCCCCATAAAGCTGTGCGGTGCAGCCGTGCACCCTGGATCTTACAATGCACACTGGGAGATGTAGTCTTTTCATCAGGCAAAAAGGGAAATCACAGCCCGGGAAATTCCATGCAGCTACCACTAGAGGGAGCCTGTTCCTTCTCACATATCAACAGTATCTTTAGGCATATTTAACCCCGCTACACACTCCCCCCACTTGAGAAACTTTGGTCCCCAAAGAGGTCAACAGTATGGACCCTAGTGCATAAGTTGGCATAAGATAACAAAAACATTAGCATATGCCTAACAGGGAGTTATCTGGCTTTTCAGGAGCCGAAGCCAAACTCAACAACTGCATATTACAACACAGGTTCGACAAGGGAACCTCCCACCAATTGTCGGGGGAGGGAAGACAAGTCTGGTCACAGACCCCCGACACTTGGGTGGCTTGTACAGATGTGCCTGGGGGTGAGCTAGGGTTGTCTTCCACCAAATCGACGGTGGAAGAGCTAGGCTGGTCAGGAGATCTTTTTGAGGTAAAAACAGCTTCTTCTGAACATTCACCCAATTGATCATAGGTCAATCTCTTTGGTGGGTGAATGACTCTCCTCTCCCTCTGTTCCTGTGGAGGCATGCTCTCGGAGGTACTAGGACCAGGCAATTCAGCGGATTCATCAATGTCCACCTCTTCATATCCCCACACATAGGAATCTGATGGTTCAAGAGCAGTGAGTTCTTCTTCAGAGAAAAGTGCAACCTCCTTTTCAGGGTCTTCTTCCTCAGCTACTTTTTCTGGAAGCACGTGAGAGGGTATGAATTCAGGGGCTTCTGCCCGAAGGGCTCCTCTGTCAGCCAAATCAGATGAAGACAGGGAGGCAGGTGTGGGTTCTGGCAACTGAGATGACCACAACCAGTCAGGTACCTCCTCTTCATCTTCCAAATCTTCAGATGGAGAACTTCCCTCCCCCTCATCTGGGAGTGTCGTCTGAGATCTGGTAACTGGTCTGGACCGGCGAGAAGTCGAAGGGGCCTCTGACAAATCTTCCACAGTGGGCATACGAACCGCTTCAGAAAGAGGTAGCAAATGGTTCCTATGCCAAGTCTTCAATGGGCCCACACTTCCTTCAGGCCGAATTTGGTACACAGGAAGGTTCGGCAGTTGCTTGCAGATAACATAAGGTTGGGACTTCCAGCGGTCTGCCAACTTGTGTTTACCCGGGACACCCAAGTTTCTCAACAAAACCCTGTCCCCTGGTTGCAAATTATGGATCCGAACTTTTAGGTCGAAATTTTTTTTATTCCGCAGTCCACGTTGATCAGAGGTGGCCTGAGCCTTGTCATAGGCTGCTTTCAGACTCTTCCGCAGTCGGTCCACATATCCTCTATGCGATGCTGAAGAGGTATGATCAGGCGAAATGCCAAAGGCCAAATCCACTGGTAACCGAGCCTCCCTCCCAAACATCAGCCGATAAGGGGAGTAGCCAGTGGCATCACTGACAGTGCTGTTGTAGGCATGCACAATGGCAGCTACATGTTTGCCCCAGTGCTGTTTCTTCTCTGAGCTCAAAGTTCCCAACATGTCCAAAAGAGTCCTGTTAAATCGTTCAGGCTGGGCATCCCCTTGTGGATGGTAGGGAGTGGTTCTAGTCTTTTGAATGCCTAACACATCTAACAGTCTCTTGATCAGTCTGCTTTCGAAGTCCCTTCCTTGATCAGAATGGAGGCGTTGTGGTAGCCCATAGTGTACAAAAAACTTCTCTACAAGAACCTTGGCTACCGTTGAGGCCTTCTGATCCCTTGTTGGGAATGCTTGAGCGTATCTGGTAAAATGGTCTGTTACCACAAGGACATTCCCTTGGCCACTCAGATCAGGCTCTAAGCAAAGGAAATCAATGCACACCAGCTCCATGGGTCCCTGGCTTTGCAGATGGCCCATTGGGGCTGCTTGACGTGGCAGAGTCTTCCTTTGTATACACCGGACACAAGAATGACAGTATCCTTCAACTTCGGCCCTCATACAAGGCCAGTAGAACCTGTCCCTGACAAGCTGAAAGGTTCTTTCGGGCCCCAGATGGCCATGATTATCATGAAGAGCGGTCAGAACTCCCTCTCTGTATTTAGCTGGTAAGAATAGTTGCCACTTCTCCTCCGGATCTTCAGATGGACCTCTCCGGTAGGCCACTCCTTCTCTGATCTGTAACCGGGTCCACTCTTTATGCAACAAACGGGCCCCTTGAGGGGAGTCAGTTAGAAGTAACTCAGGGCGCTGGATCTCCAAGGCTTCCAACAGAAGTTTTCCCAAAGGGTCTTCCAACTGCTCCTTCCGCAAGTCCCTTTTTGACAGCCGG
This sequence comes from Pelophylax lessonae, assembly GCF_965119305.1. Classification (NCBI taxonomy): domain Eukaryota; kingdom Metazoa; phylum Chordata; class Amphibia; order Anura; family Ranidae; genus Pelophylax; species Pelophylax lessonae. Next base: position 19,513,717 of record NC_138771.1, on the reverse strand, counting down.
GGCAAATCTTCCCCTCCAACCTGGGTCACCCTGCAATAGTATTTGGGCACTCCGACAACCGAAACCCCAATCTCTTCTGCTCTTGACCCCCCTCTGGATTGGAATTCCGTTCCCTGATATAGGGCACGCACCCCTTCTGGAGCCAAATGAGTCCATTCTTCCTCAGGTTCCTGTGAAGCATGCAACCTTCTGGATACGGCGTCTGCATCCCTGTTTCCAATTCCTGGCCGATACTTCAGGCTAAAATTGAAACTAGAGAGGGCGGCCAACCATCGGTGTCCTGTTGCATCCAGCTTGGCCGTAGTCAACAGATAAGTGAGGGGATTATTGTCCGTCTTGACAATGAATTCAGCTCCATACAGGTAGTCTTTCAGTTTGTCAACCACTGCCCACTTCAAGGCCAAGAATTCAAGTTTGTGGGTAGGGTAATTCCTTTCAGCAGGTAATAGGCTTCGGCTCACGTAAGCGACAGGTCGCAGATGACCCTCATGCTCCTGGTAGAGTACCCCCCCCCAGCCCATCTCGGCTGGCGTCGACATGCAGTTCATATGGTTTTGTGGGATCCGCATAGGCCAACACAGGGGCAGTGGTTAAGGTCTTCTTCAGCTGAACGAAGGCCTCTTCGCATTCTGGGGTCCACTGATCCTGGATGGATTCCTTAGCCTTCCGGGGTCCCATGGTGGACTTTACCGGCTTTACCAACTCAGGAACATCATCTTCTTCGTTCTTCAAGAGCTCATTTAAGGGTCGGGCAATCTGGGCGAACCCCTCTACGAACCTCCTATAATAGGAGCAAAAGCCCAAGAACGACCGGAGCTCGGTCACATTTGTGGGTCTCGGCCAGGAAGCGACAGCATCCAGCTTGTCCGGGTCGGTGGCCACCCCCTCTTCAGACACGATGTGGCCAAGGTAATGGACCGAGGACTGATAGAATTGGCACTTCTCAGGAGAAAGTTTCAGACCTTCTTCATGTAGCCTCCTCAGGACCTTTTCCAGCCTCTCCTCGTGTTCTTCCAAAGTTCTGCCAAACACGATAACATCGTCCAAGTACACCAGTACCTCTATCAAATTCATATCTCCGACGGTCCTTTCCATCAGCCTTTGGAAGGTAGCAGGGGCCCCGGACAACCCCTGAGGCATGCGATTGAACTCAAAGAACCCCACAGGGGTGATGAAGGCTGTCTTCTCCCGATCTTCAGGGTGCATGGGGATCTGATAATACCCACTCTTTAAGTCCATCACACTGAACCACTTCGCCCCTGACAGACTCTGTAGAGCATCTTCGATTCGAGGAGTGGTATACTGGTCTGGGATGGTTCTTCTGTTCAGCGTTCGGTAGTCGATACAAAGCCTCAGAGATCCATTTTTCTTCCGGACCACCACTATCGGAGAAGCATATGGGCTCCTGGACTCTCGGATAATCCCAGTCCTCTTGAGTTCTGCCAGCTGTTGACGTAGATCTTCCAGGTCACCTAAGGGGACTCGCCGGACTCTTTCCCTGAAAGGCTTGTCCTCACTCAGGCGGATCTTATGAGTGGCACTCCTGGCACATCCCACGTCAAACTCGTCCTTAGAGAATATTTCCTTCCATCGAGCAAGTTGTGCCTTGGCCCGCTTCATCCATTCCGGTGGGAGGGAAGCGTTTCCAGAGCAGAGCTCCTCTATGACAGCTTCGCCCCGCTCCTCTACTTTAAGATCAATGGGGGCAACTGGGGTAGCCGGGTTAACTTGGCCCAGGAGCACTCTGGCCGGTACCTTCACCGGTGTAGTGGAGGTGTTTCTGACACTCACTAAAACCCTTCCATGGTTTTTCTGTAACACCTTCAAGGGGATCACTTCAGGGATCACTTCTATCCCTCTCTCTCTTTCCTTTTGACCTGATTCAAAGATGATAAAAGGACCCGGTTGTTGCCATGTGAGTTTAACAGAAGCCTTAAGACAAGCCACCTCTCCTGGCTGTAGGACCTTTTCCGCTCTGTCCAACTTCCAGAGTCGTCCAACACCTTCTGCGGGGGTCTCTTGCTCCAACACTAATCGTTGGTAGGCCTGCCGTAGCATGGGGTGGATCCTTGGGGCTGGAGCATCTTGCCCCTGAACCAGCTGTATCAGAAGGCGCCTTACCAGGTCAGTGTTTGTTCCTACGATAAGAGAGCTTTTGTTGGCCCCTGGTGGACGAGGACAGACCACCGCTAAGGTGTCGAAGGTTTCAAATTCGCCAGCCACTGATGGATCAAAGATCAGCTTGATTGGCAGATACCCGTCATAGGGAAAACTTTTAGTCCCGATGCCCCATATCTCCAGATATTCCAACTTCTGCAAAGGTAGATGGGTAAGATGTCTATCGTAGAAATCTCTATACAAAAGAGTCACTTGGGCCCCTGTGTCAAGGAGGGCTCTTGTGTAAATTCCTTCTACCTGAACTGAGACCACTGGGGAGGGCCCGACCAAGTTAGTTGGGAACTCTCTTGATGTAGCCTTGTTGTCTGATTCAGTTCTCTGTACCCAGGCCCTCTTTTCCTTTATCTTCCTTGGAATGGGCCCCCGCTGAACCCGGTGTGCATTGATTTTCCTTCCCTCAGTAACCCGGAGTCTATTACTGGGGGTATTGTATTTGGGCTTGACCCCCTGACTCAGTGTCCCTGAACCGGTGAGTCTCCTGGAGTCCTTGAAAACTGATGGACACCCGGTTGACTCCTTCACCGGTGTCCTCTGAAGTTTCCCGCCGGCTTGCGAGGTTTCGTGGCAACCTTTCCTGGGCTGGGACATACTCCTCTAACATGCCCAATTCCCCCGCAGTTGAAACAGGTTAGCAATCTTGCAGGTCTTGGCTCTGGATCTGCGCTGAGGCCAGCAGGTTCATCTGGCTTCTCCGATATACTCCCCTTGGGCAGAGTGGATACCTGACCAGTCAGGATGGACACCATTTCTATTAACTGAGACACTTGGGTCTTTAGGAGTTCAACTTGAGAGTCACCCTCTTCTACACTTATCACTCTAACTCGGGCAGTTGAGTCAAACTGCCGACTCTTCTTTTTGTTATCCAACATGACCTCTTCCTCTCTGACCATTCGAATCAGGTCGGGGTATTCTAGAATGCCGCCATCTTGACGAGTTCGTAACAGTATGGCAATGGGATCTAAAGGTTGAGCCCCTTTCAGAACCTGTCGTGCACGAGTCTCATCTACTTTCCGGGGGTCTATTCCTTTCTTTAACAGGATCTGGTGGATAATCCTATCCAGGCGTTTAATGAATTCAGACAACTTCTCCTCCTCTTCTTGATAACAGTGGTCCAACTGGTATAGAAGTTCAGCCGCGTTCTCCGTCCGACCAAACACATCTTGCAGAATGTCCAAATAATCCTGTGCAGTACAGTTCTTCTTGCTAAGCTTTAGATTACGTACAGCCTCTAATGCAGGTCCCCTTAAACTCTCTGTGATTCTCTGCTTCTTGTGCTGTTCTGGTACCTCCCATTCCTCCAAAGCCTGAGTGGCGGTGTCTAACCACTCCTCGAACCCATCTTCTGTTGAAGGCACAGGCTGTTTCCCAGAGAATGTCCGAAGTTTCCTATATCCAGTCATCAGATAGCTTGGGGAGTCCTTACTACATTTTGCTACAATCTCCCCAAGGACAGCACACAGTTCTGAGCTGAAAGTCGACAAGGGTGATGACTCAGGATGCCCTTCTTGGACACCTGTTTCTTGGCTGGATACCCCAGGAGTGGTGGATGAGGGACCCGTAGTTGGAACTCCTGGATGTATTAGGAAAAGTTCTGTTTGGTCAGTAGTTTTTACACTGTTCCCACTAAAATAGTGAGGGACCCCTTTCCTCCACTCACACAGTGCATACGTGTGTGGGACGGTTGTGTCGGTTTTTATGTCAATCACCCAGAATTTCCTGTCTGTGGATAGTGCCCTTAAAACAGGGAGGAGCTTTTCTTCAGTCCAAGCTTCTCCTTTAATTTCAACCACCAGGCCATTTTTCACTGTGACATTCTCTTCCTTGCACCACTCAGCTGCAGCGGCAGGATCCATTTCTGCGTAGGAGGGGATTCTGTGGCTGAGAGGGTTGTGTTGCAGGACTGTAGAAATCCCGGACGAGCCCCCACGTGTAGCACCACCCCCGCAGGAGCTGCTGATTATGTTATTGGGTCTACACCCTGCCTAACAACCCTATAGAACTGGCTCGATCCCTCCTCAGGCACAACTGACCCAGAATAGGACTGGACTATCAGATGGACACACAGGTTGGAATACAGTACTTCAATATGCAACAGTGAATTATTACCTTCTTGGTGGTAGTCCTTCTGGGTGACACAATAGGACAGCACACGGAATTGTAATTAACCAAAGCTTAATTTACTGTATATCAAATTGAACAAGGGAGATACAATAAAACACAGTTCCTTAAAATGGGTCACTTAAATCAGCTTTAAAAGAAATACCCCACACTACTCCCTCATTGATGCTAGACACAGTACCAGATAAGTAGGCCTATCTGAGTCCCTCCCCCAAAGTCCTCTTCCCTCTTCTTTTTGAGTCTTCGCTAGCCAGGGCTATTGAATCGAGCTCATTTGTAATCCAAATTAGGAATGAAGATCAAGAGAGAGAGAAAGAACAGTGGACTGTTGGTTGTCACTGCAGGGTGTCTGTGTAGCTGAGCGGTAACTTCCGTGAGTGAGGTAGGCCTCAGGCGGCTCCTTTAACGTTAGTATTGATTGTCTAAGAGTGTCCTGAAGTAATATTCTAATCTACCCCGGGGTATATCACCTTCTATTGCGCTATCACTATATGCAAGTAAAACCACTTCTTCAGAGAGACAAAGTCAGTCCTTTTTGGGCAAGTGCCCTCTCACCACAGGAGTTTCCCTTGCGCGCGCTCCACTGCGATCTCAGTCCTTTGGCTCGATATCGGCCTCGCGCGGTCTTTCTGGTGGATGGCTCCGGTCTCTGCCAACAGCGGTAAGGAGCTCCGGGAATGTGTCTCGTGCTTGAGATGGGACGGTTCAGCGTCGTCACTCCAGGCTTAGAGGCTTTGGCCTAATATCCAGCATCAGTCCTTAGCTCCAGCTTCTTAGTTCCTCGGAGTCCAGCGCAGAAGAGAGCGAGCTTGGCTCCTCCCTTCCTTTAAATAACTTCCCCCATAAAGCTGTGCGGTGCAGCCGTGCACCCTGGATCTTACAATGCACACTGGGAGATGTAGTCTTTTCATCAGGCAAAAAGGGAAATCACAGCCCGGGAAATTCCATGCAGCTACCACTAGAGGGAGCCTGTTCCTTCTCACATATCAACAGTATCTTTAGGCATATTTAACCCCGCTACAATGCAAAGAAATATTAGTGATAAAAAATTACTGGTGCAGAAAAAATAGTGAAAATTATTAAACTGTGATTGGTGTCCAATATACTGAAATATAGTGTCCAAATAGTCCAGAAAAATTAGTCCAAAAGAAATATTCCAGCTTCAGTGATGGTGTTGGAAATACCAATCAGTGCAATAGTGTTGTCACCCTCCGTGCTCCTGTGCGATAAGGTAGGCAATTCAAACTCACCAGACGGTGTTGACCCACAATGTCTTATGACAAGTGGGTCAGTAGAGCTTTGTGTGGTAGGTATCCAGCGGGGTCCCAGCCATCCGTGTCTGGGTGGTCCTGGATGCTCAGTTTTCAGAAAATTCTGCAGACAGGAAGAAGTGACGCAGCAGAGATAAAGAATCACACATGGCTCGCACCGGGTCCCAAACCTTGGGAATTTGCATTCAATCCGCTCCAAAAAGGTGCAAGACCTTTTTTTTTGTCTGCACTGGAATCGGATCGCAAGGGTGTTCAGACCCATATGATCCAATTCCATCTCCATCGGCTTCCACAGTGCGCACTGCAAACCAGTTTGTGGGTATCATTAATATTGACACCCGCAGTGGTTTGCAGAGCGCAGTGTAAACTGCTTGCAATTCTGATGCATTGAGGGAAAGGAATTGCAGCAGTTCCCTCACCGTATCAGTGTGAACCGGACCTCAACTATTGTGTTGACGAAAAAAATATTAAATTCCCCCATCTACACATTCAAGGTGGATGGGGGAATCATCCTGCTGAGCCCATGCCAGAACTACCAGGGTCGCACTTGTGACCAGGTCCTGGTGTTTAGCCTCCAGGGGGGTTTCCAGCCTCCTCTTTCTGTCCTGCCCCTGATATTGACAATGCCAATCTGGTGTTTTCTGTCTCAGTGGCAGCAGCTGCAGCATATTAGGACCCAGTACTGGTTACATTATGGGGCTGATGGGGGCATATGGGGAAGAGGGGGCAGCACTACTGGTTGTAGATGGCTGGGCTCTCCACCAGTCGCCTAGCAGCTGTGACACTGCATAGCCTTTTCTGTTGACATGGTGATCTGGATGTGTTCTGGGTGATGCTCCCGATCAGATCTAAAAATAAATATGATAGTGGTTTTATTGATTAGAGCCCCCACCTTACTGGAATGCAGCCCACACAGTTGCTGAGCATATGGCTGATATATATGTGATTGTACTTTTGATTCTATTAAATATTGTGTTTATGTCCACATATTCGATCCAATTGGGAGAATCACCCAGATTGCATCCAAATGGCATGTCAACAGAGAAGGCTATGCAGTGTCATCGCTGCTAGGGACTGGCGGAGAGCACAGCTGTCTACAACCAGTAGTGCCAGCCCTTCCGCACATTTGCCCATTAGCCCCATAATGTAACCAGCACTGGATCCTAATGCGCTGCCATGAAGACAGACGCTGGACTGGCCCTGTCAATAGCAGGGGCAGGACAGCAAGAGGAAATTGGGAACCTCCACAGTGGTGGAACACCAGGGCCTGGTTGCTGGTGACATATCCCTTGCTTTCCACCACCATGGGGGACCTAAGATGTCAGGAAGGAGGCCCACTGTAGAACATGAAAGAGCCCTGCTGTGGGAAAGTAATAAAGGCCCCCTGGATCAGTGGAAAGCACACCATGCACACAGGGAAGGCCCCCGGGACCGATGGGTGGGGGTGGTCAGGGTGGCCCCCTATGGTTTCTTGCACTGATGCCCATTGTCACAAATATTTCATCTTTTTGCCTTTTTGATGCCCATTGTCAGGATTTGTGACAAAGTGTTTGGAATATTTCATGTTTATGCGTTTGATAGCCCTTCATAATGCGAATTTTTTGTCTATAGGTCATGTTAAAGAGACTCCCCAGCTTCCTTCTCGGAAGTATGCCTGGGGACTTTTTAGCATCTTGATAAAAGTCCCTAGTCAGATTGAAACATTGACGCTCAATTGTATTGTATATTGCATGAAAAAAAAAAAAAAGTGAATTTGTAACAAGACCTCTGGAGTGCATTCTATTCTTGGGAAAAAAAAATAAAAATATATATATATATATATATATACTGCATTTTATTGTCGGCCCCCTACTTTTGTCCCTGTCCCCCCATGTGCCCCCCCAAAATATGAAAGCTGGAGACGCCACTGTGAACTCCATGCCCAAGAGGGTTAAGGCAGTGCTGGAAAATAATGGTGGCCACACAAAATATTAACACTTTGGGCCCAATTTGGACATTTTCACTTGGGGGTGTACTCACTTTTGTTGCCAGCGGTTTAGACATTAATGGCTGTGTGTTGAGTTATTTTAAGGGGACAGCAAATTTACACTGTTATACAAGCTGTACACTCACTACTTTACATTGTAGCAAAGTGTCATTTCTTCAGTGTTCTCACATGAAAAGATATAATAAAATATTTACAAAAATCTGAGGGGTGTACTCACTTTTGTGAGATACTGTGTATATATCTATTTAGATATTGCTTACATACACACATCTATAAATATATGGCTACTTACAAAAATGCTTAATTGGAACAACAGTATAACTGGAGAAAGCTCTGAAACAAAAGATGTTTTTTTTTTTTATGATATTTTAATGGATTTATAATAAAATATAATTTTTATGGAATTTAGCATCTTGTAAGGCTATGTTGTTCCACCAAAGTCCATTCTTTTTCGTTCTCTGTTCAGCTTCATCTAGTGGCCATAACACAGTATTTTCCTGATTGAGGTATTTCAGGAAAGTACCGCATTAGGGCCACTAAGTGGAGCTGACGTTAATAGAAAAATCAATGTATTAAACACATCATGAGGATTATTTTTGACTACTGTGTAATTTTTGTTTTTATTAATAGACTTCTAAGTAATGATCCATAACAGATGAAAACAATTCAAGACAGATACTTCAGTTCTGCTGTACTGCATCTCAGTTACGAGCACAGTGAAGTTTCCCCACCAATTAGCCTCTGCCTCTGCTATTGCTGTAGAGCCTGCATTGATAACTGCTATGTATGGCAAGAGAATGCAGCATCAGCAGCGGGAACAAATAATTATTGGTTAAACGATGCACATTGTAGGTCATGGATGCTCAACCTGTGGCCCTCCAGCTGTTGCAGAACTACAAGTCCCATGAGACATTGCAAGGATGACAAGCAGGGCCAGGACAAGGGGTGGGCAGGAGGGACAGCTGCCCTGAGCACAATGGTTTATTGCAGGGATGGCCCTAACTCTAAGTGACTGGGGGGGCCCTGGGCATTGGGTGACCTTGTCCCAGCACTGGTAACAAGGATGATGCCTCGTACACACGTGCAGATTGTCGGCCGAAAAGATTCGGCCGACGACCGATCGGCCGATTTTCGGTTTGTTAGTATGATGCTTCCGACAGCCGACAGCGCACTTTCGGCCAAACAGAATCTGTCATGCAAGCATTAAAATTTTTGTATGCCGACACCAGAACGGCCGATTGTTCGCCAGTCAGTACAGAATTCGGCCGACAGACAACAGATTTGCAAGACTGGGCATGCTCAGAAAAGAAAAAAGACAAGGAAAGTTAACCATCACATGACATCACTTCTGCAGTCGGCTGTTGTTGGCCGACAAAATTCGTGTGCAGTCTTTTGCAGTTTTCAACAGACACGACAGCCTTGGACAAAAGACAGCCGATCGTTCGGCCGACGATCGGTACGTGTGTACGGGGCATTACTCCCAAAGGCATGATGGGACTTGTTGTTTCGCAACAGCTGGAGGGCCACAGGTTGAAAACTCATATAGGTGAACAGTAGAGTAGCTACAGATCAATTAATTGTCTTTCAGCTATCATTAACCTAATGGCAAAATCAAAAACAGTTTGAGCTGGAAGTCTCTTTACAGATAACAAATTGTGTTAATAATCATCACAAGCTTCTTTCCTTACATTTGTCTAAGGAGCCTTTTTAGAAAAAATATTCAGCATTTTGGCCACTAGGTGGAGCTGACAATCATAGGAAGTCATCATATTGGAGAAAATACAGGGAAAATTTGTGCACCCTAGACGAATGCATGTGACGTTCGTCCAATGAATGTTTTATGCATCGACCCCTAGGTGTGCTTTGTGTATTTCTTCCAGATCTGTTCAGTAATCCAGTGTGAAACTTTCCCTCTGTGCAGGAACTTCCTGTAATAAAGACTGCTCACTGCTGCTCTATTTTCTTGTGCAGGGTGACTGGTCTTGTCCCTGCCCCTTCCTGTAGTTTTCTGCAGTCTGTAGTGGGTGGAGCCTGCTGGGTCCCTTCCACAGCTCTTGTCTCTGCACTGGTATTTACTGGAAAGGAATTTGGTGCACAGAAAGTGGACTTAAAGTGTTATTAAACCCAGAAGCCTGTGATCACTATATCTGGTCTCCCCAGGAGCCTGCGGTCACTATATCTGGTCTCCCCAGGAGCCTGTAGTCACTATTGGCACTTTTCCACTGCAAGTACTGGCTCGGCTCTACTCGGCCCTGCTTGGCCCGGTTTGCTTTTCCACTGCTGGTACGGTGTTGGAACGGTTCGGTACGGTATGTTATGGTTTGCTTTTCCACTAAAGTAGTACTAAAGTTAAGTAGGTGGGATAACAACGGGGTGGGCGGCTGGTGGCTCTGACCAATCAGTGGCTAGTAGTGACTGCATGTGGGATATGGTACCGGGTATGGTACCTCTTGGAACCACAATCAAGGTGGTACTGTTTTTGAGAGCCGTACCGTTCGGTTCCATGCAGTGGAAAAGCGCTGCCGTACCGTTCCGAACCGTTCCTACACCATACCATGCGGTACCAGCAGTGGAAAAGCACAAAAGCAAGCCGAACCGTTTGGTTCCATGCAGTGAAAAAGCGCCACAAATCTGGTCTTCCCAGGAGCCTGCAGTCACTATATCTGGTCTTCCCAGGAGCCTGCATTCACTATATCTGGTCTTCCCAGGAGCCTGCAGTCACTATATCTGGTCTCCCCAGGAGCCTGCAGTCACTATATCTGGTCTCTCCAGGAGCCTGTAGTCACTATATCTGGTCTCCCCAGGAGCCTGCAGTCAATATATCTGGTCCCCCAGGAGCCTGTGGTGACTATATCTGGTCTCCCCAGGAGCCTGCAGTCACTATATCTGGTCTCCCCAGGAGCCTGCAGTCACTATATCTGGTCTCCCCAGGAGCCTGCATTCACTATATCTGATCTCCCCAGGATCCTGCATTCACTATATCTGGTCTCCCCAGGAGCCTGCAGTCTCTATATCTGGTCTCCCCAGGAGCCTGCATTCACTATATCTGGTCTCCCCAGGAGCCTGCAGTCACTATATCTGGTCTCCCCAGGAGCCTGCATTCACTATATCTGATCTCCCCAGGAGCCTGCATTCACTATATCTGGTCTCCCCAGGAGCCTGCAGTCTCTATATCTGGTCTCCCCAGGAGCCTGCATTCACTATATCTGGTCTCCCCAGGAGCCTGCAGTCTCTATATCTGGTCTCCCCAGGAGCCTGCATTCACTATATCTGGTCTCCCCAGGAGCCTGCAGTCACTATATCTGATCTCCCCAGGAGCCTGCATTCACTATATCTGGTCTCCCCAGGAGCCTGCAGTCACTATATCTGGTCTCCCCAGGAGCCTGCAGTCAGTATATCTGGTCTCCCCAGGAGCCTGCAGTCACTATATCCGATCTCCCACAGTACACAGAACATGGAAATGTCATTATTTTAGTAAATATAGACTGCTAAATACCTTTTCTCATTAGCAGTATATAGCAGTCTTGTGACTTCTATCAGTGTCTGGTTAAAGCTTCTAGAAGGAGTTTTCTTTTTCCTCTGACTGTCCTATGAGGCTGCAGGACCTGTGACCCTCTGTCTGGACAGTGCCAATTTGCCCTGTTCTGATCACATGCACTCTCCCAAAACAACAACTCTCTAGAAATACACACCAAACTGAGTATGTGCAGAGTATCAGAGAAGACAGGATCAAACAGCCTTTATACACAATGCAGAGGATTAACCCTTGGGTTCCCCAGTGAGTATAACAAGCATGCTTTTTACTGCATATACAGACTGATTTTACTGTTGTGGGTTTAGTAACACTTTAAACTCTGTAGCTATTGGATATAAATGAATTAAAGTTTTAGTACCCTGACTTCAGCTTTAAATACATACAGTTATCATAATAAAATATTTGACAATATTGAGGTCCTCACAATAAAAATCAGCATCGATTGTTGCTATCTTCGAAGAAGAAATACTAATCATAAAGTTCCTAAACTCCAATGTACCAGGAGGCCAAGAGGATACATTGGGGTGACTCTATGGAAAGTGAAAAATCTGGCGCAGCTGGGCATAGAAACCAATCAGTTTCCAGGTTTTATTGCCAAGACGTAATTAAATAAGCCAAAATTGGAAGCTGATTGGCTACCATGCACAGCTGCACCAGATCCTGAGTGCTCCAGTTTTAGTAAATCCCCCCTTATGTTTTCTTGGAGCTACCTACAGTAGACACATGAGATTCCTTGAACTGGGAGCTACCTACAGTAGACACATGAGATTCCTTGAACTGGTCTAATTCCCGGGCCCTCCCATAGCACTTATTGGAAGAGTGTCCATCTCTCTGCTAGATTTTCCCTGTTACATTACAGATATTTCAACAAAAAAATGCAAATCTATGGTATTTCAGCAGATCCAGGAACTCCAGTGGTCAGATATTTCTTTGAGATGTAAGATGCCAGTTGACGGTCAACTGACTAGTCCCTACTAAACACAGAGCATATCTAAAATCATAACTTTTTATCTTCATTTTGGAAAGGCATAGAGCAGTGGTACCTAACCTCAAGTACTCACAACAGGTCATGCTTAAAGTGATTCCTTCAACTTGCACAGGTGCGGTGCTTTAACTCTTTTTCACTGCCACCGATGTTCACCATCGCTTCAAAACACCCCGGGAAAAGTTGATGACCCCCCTTGCACGTGCATCTCCACCATGCTTCCATTGGCTGATCCAGGACTGGCATGGTGGCTGACGCTGGGTAGAGAAGAGCAAGATCAGCGAATATCTGTTCACTGGTCTCCCCTCACTACTACGAACCTGGAAGTGATGTGTAAAACGTTACTTCAAGGTTCAGCTGTCTCTTTCCCTGGCCGCTGTGGTTGGGAGTGTGTGTAAATCTAAGAGGCCAGCTGTCAACTGTCAAAAGCAATCTGGAGGCTGGGCAGCTGCCAGATTACTTATGCATGCCCTGGTAACTGCCAGTCTTGCCCCATGCGCACCCCCGACACGTTTCCTGTGAGGGGCGTGCCCATCGGCAGATCCAGGACTGGCATGGTGGCTGACGCTGGGTAGAGAGGAGCAAGATCAGTGAATATCCTTTCACTGGTCTCCCCTTCCTACTACGAACCTGGAAGTGACGTGTAAAACATCACTTCAGGGATCAGCTGTCTCTTTCTCTGTCCGGTGTAGCTGGGAGTGTGTGTAAGTCTAAGAGGCCGACTGTCAGCTGTCAGAAGCAATCTGGTGGCTGGGCAGCTGCTGGATCACTTATGCATGTAGTGGTAACTGCCAGCCTTGCCCAACACATGCCCCTGACATGTTTCCTGGGTGCCATGTGCCCATCGGCAGATCCGGGACCGGCATGGTGGATGATGCTGGGTAGAGAAGAGGGAGATCAGTAAATGTCCATTCGCTGGTCTCCCCTTCATAGTTACATAGTTAATGAGGTTGAAAAAAGACATCAGTCCATCCAGTTCAATCTATGATGTGTGTGTTTGTGTGTGTTTGATGTGTGCCAATGTCCACACACTGGTCTCCCCTTCCTACTACGAACCTGGAAGTGATGTGTAAAACGTTACTTCAGTGTTCAGCTGTCTCTTTCACTGGCCGGTGTCGTTGGGAGTGTGTGTAAATCTAAGAGGCCGACTGTCAGCTGTCAGAAGCAATCTGGTGGCTGGGTAGCTGCCGGATCACTTATGCATGCCCCGGTCATTCTTGCCCCATGCGTGCCCCCAACATGATTCCTGGGTGCGGCATGCCCATTGGCAGATCCAGGACCAGCATGGTGGCTGGCGCTGGGTAGAGACGAGGGAGATCAGTAAATGTCCATTCGCTGGTCTCTCCTTCCCACTACGAACCTGGAAGTGACATGTAAAACATCACTCCAGGGTTCAGCTGTCTCTTTCTCTGGCCTTTGTGGCTGGGAGTGTGTGTAAATCTAAGAGGCCGATTATCAGCTGTCAGAAGCAATCTGGTGGCTGGGCAGCTGCCGGATCACTTATGCATGCCCTGGTAACTGCCAGTCTTGCCACACGCATGCCCCTGACATGTTTCCTGGGTGCCATGCGCCCATCGGCAGATCCTGGACCGGCATGGTGGCTGACGCTAGGAAGAGAAGAGCGAGATCAGCGAATGTCCATTCACTGGTCTCCCCTTCCTACTAAGAACCTGGAAGTGACGTGTAAAACATCACTTCAGGGTTCCGCTGTCTCTTTCGCTGGCCACTGTGGTCGGTACTGTGTGTAAATCTACACAAAGCCACAGGCTATCATTATCCACCATTATGGCTTTCTAGACACTGGCATCCTAACAACCACAGACCTCCTCCTTATTATCTGATGATGTCAGTCGCCCTTCTCCCTCAGCACTGGGGTCATATTAGCTGACTGATGGAGAGAAACTGAGGGAGAAGAGAAACATTGGAATACTAGTCAATACCAGTGTGCAAAACTGTATTTGCTTTGGAAGAATAAATCACCTCTAACATTGGGTGTCCTACATGAGGATTATGTAAAGCTATTAGAATAGTTTTTTACATTTTAGAATGGGGTGCCTCAAGACTGTCCATAATTTCAAAGGGGGCCTTGACTGAAAAAAGGTTGAGAAACACAGTATTAGATAACAACCTGTATCCTAGTGTCTGTGCTCTTTAAAAAAAATAAGCCGATTTCTCCCTTTTTTTTTTACAGCGCCTCCTGGTGCTCACGTGACTCCCGGCTTTCTCCTCTCCCCATCTGACATCTCCAGCGGGCTGGGCCGAGAACTTCCCCTGACATCAGCTGGGAAGGTGGGCAGGAAAGGAGGAGAGAGCGGGGAGTCACGTGAGCGCCGGGGGGGCGCTGTGAAAAAAGGTAGAAATTTTTATAAAGAACAGGCACTAGGATACAGGTTGTTATCTAACAGAGGGGGATGGTATAAAGATCACATAGTTTTGTCGCAGTGGGGAAGGGAGCAGAGCGGGGCTAGTGAGAGCTCACAGCCAGGGAGGGGAGGGGGGAGGAGGACAGAGGGAGACAGAGGAGAGTTTCAGATAGCAGCAGATGACAGATTCATGTAAGCTGACCACAGTATCACGGCTTAGCAGCCACGATAAACTGTGATCAGTTTACAATTGGGGGCGGGGGGGCAGAACCAGTCAGGATCAGCCAGGTTTTTTAGGTGATACAAGTGACATTGCACTGCGCTGTATAACATGCTTTAAAGGAACAGGAACTATTTTTTTTTTTAGGGTAACAAAATCTTTATTTAACCACTTAAGCCCCGGAAGATTTTACCCCCTTCCTGACCAGGGGGTTTTTTGCGATTTTTTACTGCGTGACTTTAACGGACAATTGCGCGGTCGTGCGACGCTGTACCTAAATGAATTTGACGTCCTTTTTTTCCCACAAACAGAGCTTTCTTTTGGTGGTATTTGGTCACCTGTGCGACTTTTACTTTTTGCGCTATGAACAAAAAAAGAGCGTAAATTTTGCAAAAATAGCAATATTTTTCAAATTTTTTTATATGAAATTCCCCCCCCCCAAAAAAAATGTAAAAATCTAAATTTTTTAACATTTTTGGCCAATTTGTTTTCTGCTACATATTTTTGGTAAAGAAAATCGCAATAAGCGTATTTTGATTGGTTTGCGCAAAAGTTATTGCGTTTACTAACTAAGGGAAAGATTTTTGTCATTTTTGGTGTTTTTTTTTTTAACGCGCAATGGCGGCGATCTGCGATTTTTTTTGCGGTACTGCGACATTGCGGCGGACAGATCGGACCCTTGACTGACATTTTTGACACTTTTGGGGTTACCAGTGACATTACTGCAGTAATTAGTGCTATACATATGCACTGTTACTGTAAAATGACACTGGCAGGGAAGGGGTTAACTTTATTGGGGAAGGAGGGGTTAAGTGTGTCCCTAGGGGCGTGTTTTTTACTGTGATTGGCTGTGGCTACTAGTGTAGGAACAGTGATCAACGGTCCTACATAGTAGAACCATATGATCACTGTTTCTACACAGGGGAGAATGACAGGCGGCTTGTTTACATTAGCCGCCTGCCTTTCTCCCTCTCCACCGACGATCGGCGAGTGACCGGCGGACATCGGGTCAGCCGGTCACACGCACTGACTTCCCTGTGAACGAGCCGCGGCGGGCGCGTGCTCGCCCGCTATTGACTCACAAGGAAGTGACAGGCAAGTGATGTACCCCTACGTCACTTTGCCTGGCCGGGGCTGACCGCCGCAGTGTATAGTCGTGCGGCGGTCGGCAACCGGTTAAACAAGCTGAGTTTAGAAGCCAATTGCTTTCTTTGTAGCATTGTGACTAATTTTTACCCTCTCTAGCTTTAGTAAAATAAACCCTTTAGTGTCTGAATGTCCACCGCAATATCGCAGTCCCATATTGAGTCGCTGATCCCTGCCATTAGCAGTATAAAAAAAGAAATAAAAAAGAATACCAGTATGTATACCATAGTTTGTATATGCTATGACTTTTCACAAACCAATCTATATACGCTTATTGGGATTTTTTTTTTTTTTACCAAATACATGTAGCAGAACACATTTTGGCCAAAAATTTTGAAGAAATTTGATTTTTTTTTTTTATTGGATATGTTCTAAAGCATTAAGTAGAAAATATTTATGAAAAAAAAAAAGAAAATATATATATATATTTTTTTCAAAATTTTGGTCTTTTTTTCATTATTATCGTAAAAAAATAAAAAGCCCAGTTGTGATCAAATACATCCAAAAGAAAGCTATATTTATATGAAAAAAAAATGATATAAATTTAATTTGGGTACAGTGTTGCATGACCGTGCAATTGTCAGTTAAAGTGGCGCAGTGCTGAATAGCACAAAATGGCCTGGTAATTAACCACTTCCCGCCCGCCCTATAGGCGATTAATGGAATGTGGTTGCATTATCCTGACCGGACGTCATATGACGGTGGCAGGATAATGCACTCTGCGCGCCCCCACTCTGACACACCGCATCTCCGATCTCGGTAAAGAGCCTACTGATGTAGGCTCTTTACCATGTGACCAGCTGTATCCAATCACAGCTGGTCACATAGAAAATAGGAAGAGCCGTTGATCGGCTTTCCTTAGTTCGTGCCTGATAGGCACGAGTATAGGAGAGCCAATCGGCGGCTCTTCCTGACAGGGGGGGGGGGGTCTGCACTGGTAATCAGATCATTGATTACCAGTGCAGATCATTAGGGGGGGGGTGCCACTAGAACCACCAGGGATGCCCACCCATGACCCCAGGGTTTCCCACCCATGAGCCCAGGGATGCCCACCATGGCCACCAGGGATGGCAATCAGGGCTCAGGGAGCCCACCAGTGCCCTCCCCATCAGTGCTGCCCGCCAGTGCCCTCCCCATCAGTGCTGCCCACCAGTGCCCATCATTTCCATCTATCAGTGTGCCCCACCAGTGCCCATTATTGCCCACCAGTGCCGCCTATCAGTGTCCATTAGTGCCCATCAGTGCCGCCCATCAGTGCCACCTATCAGTGCCACCTATCAGTGCCGCCTATCAGTGCTACCTATCAGTGCCACCTATCAGTGCTCATCAGTGCCACCTATCAGTGCCCATCAATGCCGCCTATCAGTGCCCAGCAGTGCCGCCTATCAGTGCCCACCAGTGCTGCATATCAGTGCTACCTATCAGTGCCACATATCGGTGCCCATCAGTGCTGCCTATCAGTGCCGCATATTCGTGCCACCCCATCAGTGCCTGTCAGTGTGGCCTCATCAGTGCAGGAAAAAACATATCTATTTACAAAATTGTATAACCTAAACAAAAAAACTTTAATTTTTTTTTCAAACTTTTCGGTCATTTTTTATTTGTTTAGCAACAAGAAAAAAACTTGCAGTGATCAAATATTACCAAAAGAAAACTATTTGTGGGGAAAAAATTACATATATTTGTTTAGGTACAGTGTTGCATGACCGCGCAATTGTCATTCAAAATGAAACAGCGCCAAAAGCTGAAAATTGGCCTGGGCAGGAAGGGGGGTGAAAGTGCCCAGTATTGAAGTGGTTAAAGGAGCAAAAACCTTCAGGAGCTGAAGTGGATATTGTATTTGACTGCTCAAAAGATACCTTTTAGAGCCAGTTTACACCATAATAACGCAGTCCGGATGCATTTTTGATGTGTTTGTGAGGTATTCCTTTGCATTTTTAATGCATTTTCTCTTCTTTATTTCTTCACCTTAAATAAGGACACGTGCATTCTGGTGCGTTTTTATGTGTTTTACCATGTTCCAGTACATTTCAGTGCAGAAAAAAAATGCAGCATTTTCTACTTTTTTTTCTGTAACTGGATGCACTGGAACTGACCACAATAGTGTGAACTATGCCATTGAAAACCATATAACCTACTTTCCATGCGTTTTTGATGCAAAAAAATGCACTGGACTGCATGTGGTGTGAACCAGTCCTTAGTAGGGATGATCGAACGGTTTGGGTCGACCATCGGTTCGACCCGAACATTGGCTGTTCGAAATTCAGCCGAATTCTGAACTTTTTGCGGTAAAGTTCGGAATTCGGCCACCAGAACCGCCCAAAATGCAATGGGTCAGGAACTGGGCTTTAAAAGCCAGTGATTGGCCCAGAAACATCAGTAAAATGTGATTGGAGTGACTAGGGGGTCCAGAGGCCAAACAGAAGTGAATACGCCCCCCCATACGCCCCCCAGTATATAACATAGCCCCGCCATAGCACTGTAATATAGGGGCTGTGGAAGAGAGTGGAAGCATTTGTGTTGCTCCAGTGTCATTTTGCAATTATTAGTGTGAGGAAAGGGATATGCAGTGTAGTTAGGGTACTATATACCACTATAGTTAGATTCAATAATCTAGTTTTTGTAGGGATACCTTAAGTGTCAGGGGGACCGTTGTGTAGTTTAGGTGACCTGACTCTGCCATGCCAGGGTGACCGTAGTGTAGTTTAGTGTGAACTGACTCTGCCCCCCACTATGCAGATTCTGGGTTAGGGGTATATGTGTGTATATAGATATATATGTATATATATAAAAGGAGGGTGACACCATCCCTGCGCTACTGAAATTCTAATAAAAATAATCTAATTTTTTTTTTCTGGTTCTGGACATGCTACAGAGCTGAAACTTCACAGGTACACTTTTTAGACCCCCCAGACACTAAATCCAAAGAAATCCTTTTTTTTCAATAATTTTTTCAATAATTGGCTCTCTATCAAAAATGACAATTTTTAAGAACTTTTTTTGCCTGATTCATAGTCCCTGGGGCATGACCCAGAACCCTAGGCATATTTTAGGGGCATTTATTGGGTTTTAGGGCTTCAAAATTGTGTTTTTTTATTACAAAAGTTTGGGTCCCATTGATTTCAATGGGGTTCTGGAATCAGAAACGAACTTTCGGGAAATTCGGGTGTTCTGGTTGAACCAAACTTTTCAAAAGTTCGATCATCCCTAGTCCTTAGTGAATTTTTTACTGAAAATTTGAAAATCTTATACTTACCTCATCAGTTCATCCAACACGGTCACTAACTTTTGTTTCATCAGCCCCTCCCTCTTAGATTGTAAGCTCCCAGGAGCAGGGCCCTTCTAACCCTCTTGTTTTGAATTGTACTGTTGGTGTATTGCCTCCCTTTATATTGTAAAGCGCTGCGCAAACTGTTGGCGCTATATAAATTCTGTGTAATAATAATAATAATAATAATAATCCTGCATAATAATACACTGTGCTCATTCTCTAATAAGGCGGTGTCCCTACAGTATAAAATGCACCATGGGCAATATGTTTAATGACATAATTAAATGACTAAGAAATAAAGCATTACTATTAGAATAGACGCTATGGGGTGTTACAGCTTGTTCTTTTATCTTTATGTGGATCCCTTAATACCAAATCAAATAAATGTTGTAAAACAAAGGGTAGATCTGACGCACACTGTTCAAATGTGTTACAGCTGATGATGGGTCCAGTGAAGCTTCTTTCTCTATGTTACATTAGAATTGTGATTGAAATGATTTTTGACATCTTAAGCACTTTTATGTTCTCACTGATGGAATATTTATGTTGTGCAATCATCAGATCTACCTCTGGAGCCATCAGATGCACTTACACTGTATCTACACCATAAAGATACTTTGTATACAAATTTCATAAAAAAAGGCGACCACTGCAAACTGTGAATACATCGACTACAAATGGAGGTACAAGTACCATGATGGCCCTGCTTCAGTGTTGCTTTCAATTTACTTAAAGGCAGAGGACACTGATAAGATGTTAGTAAGGAGCAAGGCTTTTTTTCAGGGGGAACGCAGTTCCGGCACCTCTAGCACTGAATGTATGCCATGACAAGGGGTGCTGGAGGGTCTACTGATGCTGGATCTATTGATGCTGGAGGGGATCTATTTTTGGATGGCAATCTATTGTTGCTGGTGGAGGATCTTTTGATACTGTGGGTTAATTGTTGCTGGAAGGGATTTACTGTTTGGGGAGGGGGTCTACTGTTGCTGGCTGCTAGAGAGTCTATTGATGCTGACTGCTGGGAGATCTTTTGCTGCTGCTGGGGGTCTATTGCTGCTGGGGGGGTGTATTGCTGCTGGCTGTGGGGGATCAATTTTATTGCTTTTCTTCTTTTTAATAACCAAATTCCATACATTCCACTACAAAATTATACTTGGCTCTATATTCTCCAAAAGGAGCTGTACTGGAAACTGGGTAGGGGGTGGATCCCAGTGTCGGTGCTCAGAGGTGGGTAGGGGTGGAACCAAGGGTTAGTGCTCGAAGGTGGGTAGGGGGCGGAGACACAAAGTAACTTAGAAAGGGGAGTTCCTGCACCTTTTCTCTGAGAAAAAAGCCCTGGTAAGAAGGCCACTGCTAAAGCCCCGTATACTCGATCAGATTATCGAACGATCTGTCGTCCGTTTTTTGTGGCATGCTTGTCTGATGTGGAAAGTGAAGAGGTTTTTTTCATACGAATTTTCCCGTACGACAGAATTCTACTTCAGAAGTGATGTCATGTGTTGGATTGCTTTGTTCTTTCGTCTCTGAGCATGCCTAGTCTTGCTCTTAAGATTTTTTTCCGTCGAAATCTGTACTAATGAGACGAAAATCGGACGTTGTTTTGACGGACGACAAAAATTATATAGCCTGCACATCAGGGTTTTGTCAACCGAAAAGTCGGAGTTGGCTGTCGAAAGCACCATACTAACAATCCGAAAATCGGCAGATCGGTCGTCGGACGGAATTTCCCTAAAGATTTTCTTATCGTGTGTACGGGGCTTAAAGCGGATTTCCGGCCACAAAATCGACATAATCGATTTTGGGCCATCCGCTTGCTCTTGGTCACCTGAAAAAGAAATGGATAGTTACGATTTTTTTTTTTGTTTACTTACCTTGATATTGAAGAAAATATACTCACCTTCCTTCCTCTTCCTCCCTCGGCGGCTGCGGCCCGCGCCGTCACTTCCTCTTTGCATTGATTCCTGGGAGCTGAACGGCATCGTTCCCAGGAGTCAATGCGCCTGCACCGGCCCCGCTCGTCACTTCCGGTGCGGGTGCGTCATTCCCTGCTAAACCGCTTCTGGGCATGCCTAGAAGCTGTGGAGGGATGACGCGCCCGCACCGGGAGTGACGAGCGGGGCCGGTGCAGTGCATTCTGGGAGAAGAGGACACGGAAGAGGACGCAGAAGAGGACGCACTGGCTTCAGCTGCCCACACCTGAGATGGCAGCGCTGGAGAAGAAATTTTCAAGGTAAGTATTTCTTCTAAAAGGTAAGTGCGACCCGGGACAGTACAGAGGCTAGCCATTGTGGAATGTACTAGCCCTGACTGTCCCGGGGGTGTTTTTAGCTAAATTTCACCCCCGAGGCTGGAACTCCGCTTTAAGCAGATTAACACTTTCCTAAGCACTTGCTAGACTTGGACATGTGAGTGAAAAGAAAAAAATCAGCGCAAAAATACCTTCTATAAATATAGTGCCCTAAAAATATATAACTCAGAAAGCGTTGGTGCAAAAAGTGAAATTTGCCAAATCTACCCTGTCAAGCACTCTGTTGCATTAAAAATGTGCAAAAAAAATATTATCTAAATTATTGTGCAAACAACATATAAAAATATATAAAATATAAAGCAATCAACAATTCATATGCGTGTAAATCCCAATACAATAAATAAGTATAAACAATGTTCATAAAATTCATGAATATTATTTGCTCATTAGTGATCATTAAAAAGCCCCAAAGAAAGTCCAATAAAGTGCAAATAAATGTCCGTGGTGACAAATCTTCAATGAAAGGTGTGCACCAAAAAGCACCCTATGTGCTGCTTCCGCCAATCACCCCAAATTGACTCAGTAGATGGAGTGGCTGGTCAGATTATAAACCAGCGATTAAGCCTTTTATTTGTATATGTAATATATCCAGTGTACAGGTTCACAAATCCACTTTAATTAATCATCCTCAGACAGGCACTCTCATAGGTTTAAGCAGGGATGTGTCATGTATTGGAAGGAGAAATTAATCCACATAGCGTGATTCCATAAAAAAAGTGAATCTTTTATTGAAAAGTAAATTGCAACTCACATTAGGCAAGTGTCATCCTGACACTAAGGGTTCCAGTGTCTGTTAAAATCCTAGGTGTTGTGTTCGTTCATCTCTGGCTGTTACCATCCAAGCCATTAGCATGAATCGAGCATGCGCGATAGCGTTCAGCGTCCTGGTCCCGCCCTACTAGTTTCGTCATGTGACGTCCTCACGGAGCGGCGATGCACTATAATTTGGATTATTTTTTTGCACATTTTTAACCTCCCTGGCGGTATTCCCGAGTGTGGTTCGGGGTTAATATACAGTGCCAAAAGCGGTAACCCCGAGCCACACTCAGGATTACCCCACAATCAAACTTACCTTCCACTGCGATCCCCCGCTGTCCTCCCCGCCCTGGCGGTCTGATTATGTCCGAATTTTTGTGCTAAAAGCGGTACATTGTTTTGCATGGAAATCTGTTGTTTTATATTTTAGGCCTTTAATTCTTAGGAAAAACTCAGTTAGCCACTTTTAGACCGGAAGGATTTGCCCCCTTGATGACCAGGCCCTATTTTGCGATTCGGCAATGCATTACTTTAACGGACAATTGCGTGGTTGTGCGATGCTATACCCAAATAAAACGAACGTCCATTTTTCCCACAAATAGAGCTTTCTTTTGGTGGTATTTGATCACCTATGCAATTTTTTATTTTTTGCGCTATAAACAAAAAAAGAGCGACAATACTGAAAAAAAAACAATATTTTTCACAATCTGCTATATGACATTCGCAAAAAAAAAAAAATCAAAATTTTTGAATTTGTTAACATTTTAGGCCAAATTGTTTCTGCTACATATTTTTGGTAAAAAAGATTGCAATAAGTGTATTTTGAATGGTTTGTGAAAAAGTTATCGCCTCTACTAACTATGGTAAAGATTTATGTCATTTTTATTGTTTCTTTTGTTTTTTTTTACTAGTAATGGCGGCGATCTGCGATTTTTTGCGGGATTGCGACATTGTGGCGTACAGATCGGACCCCTAACTGACATTTTTGACACTTTTGGGGGTACCAGTGACATTACTACAGTAATCAGTGCTAAAAATATGCACTGTCACTGTAATAATGCCATTGGCAGGGAAGGGGTTAACACTGTGAGTGATCAATGGGTTAAATGTGAGCCTAGAGGGAGTGATTCTAACTGTGGGGGGGGGGGGGCGTGGCTTGTGAAATGACCATAGAGACATGTGATCCGGAATAGAAGGATCACAGGCACTCTGTGATCATTCCAGGGAGAACAGTCGGCTGTGTTTACAACAGCTGACCGTCCTTCTCTCTCAGTGGGGAACGATCGCGGGTGTCAGGCAGCAATCGGAGCCACCTGACACACACATCGGCTTCCCCGCTGCCGAGTGGGGGCGGGAGCTCGCCCCCTAGCTTCCCGCGATGTACCCCTATTTCGGTTCGCGCAGGAGAGCCACCCTGCCGCATCTGTCCAAACCAAGAGTCTAGTAGACATCCCGGGTATGATAAAGTTTGTCACCACAGAAATTTATTTGCACTTTTTTGCACTTTATTGGACTTTCTTTGGGACTTTTTATTGATTACTAATGAGCAAATAATATTCATGAATTTTATGTACATTGTTTATACTTATTTTTTGTATTGGGATTTACACGCATGTAGCACCCTCCTAGTTAGGTAGGTGCTAGGTAAAAGCATCTATTGCTCCTGCTGCTTATCAGGGGAGCCTGATCTATTAGTTTTGCCTGTCACATGTTTCCAGGTGTGATTCACTGGGTCTGAGAGAGTGTCCCTACTGTATCCAATGAGGGAGCTTGTTGGACAGTGGAGAAAACCCAGCCAGTGGCACATCGTGTTCCATGGCAGTCCCAGTGGGAGGGTATTCCTGCAATACATCCTGGGATTGACCATAAATACGGAGGGGACTGCGACATTGCGGCAGACAGATCGGACCCCTGACTGACATTTTTCACACTTTTGGGGGGGACCAGTGACATTACTACAGTAATCAG